>NC_056618.1:34502032-34802032 GCF_018340385.1 Cyprinus carpio
AGGAATAAATTATTTTCAAATAGAAAACTATTATTTTAAGTTGTAATAATATTTCACAATATTACTGTTTTTTTCTGTATTTTTGATCAAATAAATGCAGGCTTGATGAGCAGAAGAGACTTCTTTCAAAAACATAAAAAATAGTAATGTTTCCAAACTTTTGGTCTGTACTGTATATATTCAATATTTTTATGAATAAATGCTTACTCATAAAAAAATATGATTGTTGTGAGATTATTACTCATGATATAACTGTTATGGGGCTAAGTAAGCAATCAACCCTGCAAATGAATGCTTAAATGCTCTGTATAACTGTTCAGACAAAGTGAGTACAAATATAGATATTCTTCTCCTAACTAGGGCCAACGTTGCAATATTACAAAATTTCCCTAAAAACCTACTAAAATGTAAATTTTAAAAAAAATCTTTCATTTCTACATCAGAGGCCTAAAACAATATCTGAGAGGTAAAAAAAAATGTTGCTCATTTCTTTCTATATTTGGGTATTACAGGATTAATCAGATCTTGAGAGATTTAATGTATTTTATTTCAGTTGATTTCATCTAAGGCTGTGGCTGAAGTCAGTTGTAGTGCTTGTGTTTCTCTATTCTTTAGTAATTCTGTTTGTTAACAGCAGCTGTTCATCACTAATGCTCAATCAGCACTTAATTAATCACTTGATTACTTAATTGCAAAGTTTTAAAACTTACATGGTTTAAGTCAAGGCAATCAGTTTACTCAAACAGTTTGACTTACGTGACGTAACACTTTGGCACTTTGGGTAAACTTAGTGACCTGAGCCTGGTGGAGAAGGAGAAAGAAAGGAAGGTGGGGCTAAGAATTGGTGAGCAGAGTAGAGCCTTTGTATTTATTGCTTTATTGTATGAAGTCTGTTACTGTGAGGTCCAGAGTTCAACTTATTGGGAAATCAAGCCAGCGTACAGATTTCAGGTAAGCAAAATTGTTACTTAAAGTGTAAAATTTTAATTCCTAAGCTTCAGGTTAGAACAAACAGGCAGTTCAAAATATAAAAGATGACATCTTTCAAAAATTATGTTAGCTAACTGAATTTCTCAGACTGATTAGTTTACAGGCATTTGAGGAGTGCTCCAAACACTTTACCAGGAAAAAAAAGTCACTAAGTATGGCTACTTTGTTTACTTTGTGATATGAACAAAAGACCATGAGGACAATTTAGTGAAATATAAGGTACAGTTGTTTTTGATGACTGTATCAGAGTTCTTCTTTATATATAAATATTGGTATTAATTGAGTATTTTGTTAAACATTATTTACCATATTTACCCACATAGTGATCGGTGTCTAATTTCATCTTATTTCTTTATACTACACAAGATCTCCTAAGAAGGCTGTTTGGTTTTGAGCAGTATGTACTGTACATACTGACCAAGAGTCAACCCACAGAGCAAAGTTACGTCCATTGGACATCATTTTATGTCTTTGCAGATGTTGAAAAGATGTCCACTGAGGGGCCAGAAAGAAAATTTTTATGACGTCTTTTTTTGACGTGTTCTGTACGTCCGATGTAGACGTTCATAGAACCTCCGTAAAAACTAGTTCAAATGTGGTCAGTGGACATTTGGATGTGTTAGATTTAAACCCAATGTAATTCCATTTGTTAATGCAAAGCAACTCACAGACACTGTGTTTGTCCAAAAATCAAGAACATAGAATGATCATTATGAAATAACGTAATAACTGATGACTGAGCATTTGGTAAAATCAACTGCAAATCAAAGACATTTAATCTCTGAAGATCTCAGCGGAGGAGGATCAAACGTCTCCACAAACAGCATCAGCAGCTTCACTCATTACTAACCAGACTGACTTTATTTCTGCCAGACAGCTACAGCTTTTATTGATTATTACCAGAGGTTTAGATGTTGATATTTATGATTCATTTGAAGTCATCATTATGGTGGACAGTGTTTGGTTTAGTTGGGATCTTGGTCCTCGTACTTCTTGTGTTAGTTTATCTTTAACTGCTGTACACTGATATAAAATTAGAACTAAAACCAAAAGCTTCCATGACTTCCACAAGTAACTACACTCAACTCCCAGGCCTCAAATTCTTAATCTCATTTAAGTCTCCCTTTTTCGGGAGTAATGACTGGGTCCGTACATTTTGATCATTTCATTTCCTAATTAGAATGCAATACGAGAAATGGAAAAATGGCTCGTTTATTCGTTTTCCCATTTAGTTTAACAAACGGAAAAAGAGATTTTGGCTCGATTTCTCATTTTTTCATTTGAGGTTTACAAATCGATTTATGGGTTCAATATTTGATCGCACTTGTGGGCGGCGCTGAAACACTCTTCTCATCTGATTGGTCGAATCACTCCGCCTTCAGCACGGCCTTTTCATTCTTTCAGGCAGAATAAGAGTCAGTACGAGTGCGGCACTGTAATGTCTGAAACCAGCACTCACTGTTAATTGGCATAATTACTGAATCAGATGTTGCTGGGCACAGAATTCATGCTGCTGCGACTTGCAAGTGACCCCTTTAAATTATTTCTGGATTATAGTATTGTATGAATATTGTCCCATTGATAAATACAGTGCAAATAGTTCTGTCTCCTTGGATAAAAGTGAAGTGGAAATAAAAATCAATAATAGACTGAACAGTTACGTGATGTCTGTAACATTTACCACTCTCGTCTTTTAAGTCAAAAGGCACTAGGTAGGTGTGTGTGACCATTTAATAAATAATTGTGAAAATTAATAGTTAAATTTATTAAATAAATTAGTAATATTAGTTTTATTACATACACTTCAATTGCTGATGTTTCTCTCTTAGTCTTCTTTTGTTGGGTTTGAGAGAGAGCTACCATATTTAAACATTATTATTAATTATTATGAGAGTAATTGACACCGACTAGAACTTTAAAGTTTCATCAAATTCAGCTCAGACCTTCAGACTCGTCTGACTCGCGTTGCTGTATAACTGGTCAGACTCACCTTCCCAAAAAATTCTATTGACTTTCGTTATCTGAGCAATGAAGGCCTTAACACTTAATGTCCATTAGAGGGGGCGACAGGTTTAAAAAATCCAGTCTACTCTTTTTCTGTTTACATCAGTTTAAATGACAAATGATTACATGAATTTCATGTGTACTGCCATGAATATGCCATATCTGTGTACAAGAATAAACTTCACACTTCAAGCAACTACTTAAAACTTCAATCTGGCTTTTCAGCCTACCTCCAAATTTTTAAAAACACCTCCTGGCTTTGCTCCACGAGCAGGTGTACATTCTTTCGTGCCAATAACATTTGAAAATACATTTTCATGAATTCAAAAGTTTATGTCAGAGCAGCTTTATGAACGATTTAAACAAAAATTCATTCTGCTCTTGTTTCATGAATAAGGCCCATTGTGTTATAGTTTAAGTCCTAATGCAGCCTCAAGAGGGAGCTCATGAGAGAAGATGTCACAGTTTACCAGCAGAGAGCTAGAGTCTCAAGGAGAGAGTTTGACATAAAACATACTGTAATAAATAAATCAATAAATAAAATATGTACATTATAGACGGTTTTAAATATAGATCTAACTATGAAACCATCCACAAATGTTGTGGCCAAATCTTTGCTTTTAATATTTATTGCCTAACTTCAATGTATATTTTTCAATAAGAAACTACACTGTTAGCAATTGATGTAATGTTTACAATAAATTTTTACAATAGCATTGTATTCATTTTTTATTGTAAAATGCAAATGCATGATGGGAAATTGATGGACAGTCCTGTAATATTTTTGCAACTACACTGTAGAAGCATTATTTTACAGCCACCACATAGCATTATGGGATAGCATTAAAATTGGTACTTTCCCAGCTAACAAGAATTTTGTTACAAGAAAGTTCTCCAAATATTCAGTGTTGGTTCTGAGAACATAAAAAATGTCCAGTTTTCTGGACATTAAAGGAATGTTTTTAAAAGGTAGATGTTCCTCAAACGTTCTTTCAAATTAAATTGTGATGTCAAATTCAACATTCTAGGAAGTTGATTTGTTAACATTCAAGACATTCAAAGACTCAGTTTCCTTAATGGTAGTAGAATGTTATTTAACGTTAGTAATGAGTTCCTGAAACATTCTTTCAATCATTCAAACACGTGCTGTGAAACATGCAACGGAAAGAAAGAGAAGAAATAAGAACATAAACTACAACTTCTTCAGCCACATTCCTTAGATGAACTGAAGATAAAATACTTAAATCTCTCAGATTTGATTAAACAACGCACAGCAATTACCAGCTCAAATTACTAACAGATTGACTTATTTCTGTCACAAGTATAAGAAGTTTAATGAGAATTACACCAGTTTAGATGCAATGTTATTGTAAAATGCTATTATTTATTTATTATTATTTGTTTGAGATCACCATCATGGAGATCAGGGTTTGCTTCAGCTGGGCTCTTGACCCTCGTCTTTTGTTGAGGTGCTTCTTCTGCAGCAATTGCAGTTTTTTTTTTCAGAAAACCTTTCTGCATTGATAAAATGGATGAACATGCCTGGCTTAATAACAGTCAAACGACTGCATTAAAGTGACTTAACTCAACTGATGTCAAAATACATTCAAACAAGTCGAATAATTAAAATAAATTGAAATACTGTTGTTGTCTTTCACGTGCCGAATGTTGATGTTTAGCAGCACATAAATATTGCTGTTAACGTTTGGTTAAAACATTTTTTTGTGTCATTTATAAGACATCAACATTTGGCTTATGAAACACAACAATGGTGACATGATTCATGCCAGCATACAACACACATTCATGGCTCCCAGCATGCATTGCTGCATTTTTATTTATTTATTTTTTATTTTTTTATTGTCACCATTGTTGTGGATTGTATGACAACAATACAAAATACAGCGTTTTATTGTAATCGTGTTACTATAATCACAGTAGCACTGCTGTATAAACACAGTACTTTATTGTATTAAAAAAGCAGCACATTATCTGTGTTACTTGATATATATTCATGGCAATTAGTTGCCAAGAATTACTTGTAAAAAATTACAATACATTTTTAACAGTGTAATTATTATTTATTTTCTTTTGGGGTATTTTTTTGTGATGGAAATAAAAAATGCTGTGTAATATATTTATTAGGACATATTGTGTCAAATATATCTTTACCCTTGAAAAGCACAATGCAGTTTTTTTTCTGTGTTATATAGTTTTGGTGTCTACACATTGAAGTAACCCCAGAGGATATTACAATAAATATTAATAAATACTAAGAAATACTTCAGTTGTTCTCAGACTAAATTAACCACTGCAACAATTTATCCCATGGTCATGCCATTTCCATAGAAAATACATTTGTTGTTTATGATAATCAGTTTATTGCCAAAGCATGACATTTCAGGATACAAGCAACAGTATCCAGCAATATCAATATCTTTTTGCTTATTTGAAGGGGACATGTCTTCCCTTTTCATTCTTTTACTGTTACACCTGTCGTAATAAACAAACAAACACAAACATGTTTGGTGTCTACTGAGAAGCATCACAAGATACTCTGTGGTTCTCCAGCATGTCTACTCCCTTGAGTTGGCTCTCCTTCTCCTGCAGATCAAGATGGTTTGACCAGTTCTGCAATTTTTTTTCTTGCCAAGTCAACATGGCTTCTTTATTCGCGCTTAGAAGTCTGACGTCCGTGTCACGGCTTCGTGTCCAAACACTCTATCAGATACCGCGAGAAGCAACAAAGGTGCTAATATACACTCACATTGGTTTGAGGGTCATCTGAGCTACCCGAAAACCAGCTTCATCTTGTACAAGGAAATCCACCAGTAAAACACAAATGGTGAAAAATCCTAACCTTTAACTCCATATCGAAATAGATGGTAGTAAGATGATGATATTAATATAAATAAATAAATATAAAAATTATTTGTGTTTGGGACACTTTTGAGCATAGAGACTGTAGTGTACACCGTAAGTTTGAAAACGTTTAGCTTAAATGATTAATATGAATAAACAGTGCTAATAAATGGCTGCCGAGGTAGTATTCTTAAGTGAAGCTGGCGGTTGAGTCTTGGACCGGGAAACAAGCGCTTCCTAAGCGTCATCACTTAACAACTGGATTCTTAGATGTCTAAAAAAGAATAAGATGTTGACATTACTTAAATTCCTGGGAAACTGCACCCTTATTTGACACAAAAATAACACTCTGGATTCTGATAGGGAAGGTGCACAGTAAGTAAAAAGTTTGAAGTACCTCCTAATGCAGGGGGTGTCCAATCTTGCTCCTGGGTGTATCTCAGCAGCACACCTGACTAGAAATTTCTAGTAGAGGTCTGCAATGGGGCCCACGACCTGCTGGTGTAATCGAGCTGGGCTCCAGAGCTAATCTCCTTTTATTGTGCCCATATACCGCAGAGCACGCACTGGGCTATTGTATGCGAAAAACTGTTATATTGATCATATTATAAATATTATAGGCTACATAAGCCTATCGATACACAAAACATACATGCGCGCATTAGCATACAGGTGATTGAGGCAGCTTTAAGAGAGAAAATGCATATTTATGTATTTTATAAAATTTGTTATAAAGAGTTTTGGTTAAAAGAGTTTTTGTTTTTTAATAGTAATTTAAAGCTTTCTATCAATATATTTAGCAACACTGTGAGGCTAGTATTCACTGAGATTCAGTCAATCATTGTGAAGCGCTCCTGGCCGAAATTACAGAAAGCATCCTGTAGGCCTATGTATCCTTTATTTTATAAAAGCACAACATTTTGTAAAATAAAAAGTAGACCCTTTACAGTTCAGTGATGTATACTCTTACCTTTATGAGCAAAAATTAAAGCGTCGGTCGCCTATATGTCCTGTAAAGTGCACTTTAGCTCTCTCACAAACGATTAGATATGCATCTAAGCGCACATTTATAGGCTATAGGTTAACCTATACATTTAAACTAACATTGTGATATGCTTGAAGTGTTTTATATCTATAGATTTTATTCTAGGCAAGTTGTGATGATTTGAGAAGGCTAAATTGATCAAACATATGATCAACTCACTGTCTGCCACTTGCCGCTTGGTTATACTTTAAAATAACAAAAACTTATATTTAACAAACAAATAAATGCTCCAAACATTTTCTAAATTAACTTAATAAAAATGAAATATAGCCTAATCACTCTGCATACAAAACTGAACTATTTTAGCTGAAACAGTAGTATAAGCTGTTTTGAGAGAAGGTGGGGAAAAAAAGATCATGGGTCGGATTCGGGCCAAGAATTCTGAAGAGCTGTCGGACCACGGGCCGGACTAGGGCCTGAGCGCCTCGGGCCAGGGCTGGGATAGGGCCTATAGATCGATATTTGATGCATCTCAGCTTATCACAAACATGGAAGCATAATGCCAGGGTTTGTTCATGATGCACAAATATATGAGTCATTGAGCTGAAAGTATGAATTATGCCACTTTACTCATGACTGTGTTTATATTCTAAAATTAAAACACAGTTGCTTGATTATTGAAGAATAAAGGCTAACTGCCCTCTCTGATTATTTTTTCCTGACACTGCACACAATTACAATTTAATCAAACCTACAGCACAACAGATGAAGGCCAGGTTTGATCCTGAACCCATTAGACCACAGAGAAGGCAGAGATAAAATTTCATAATTAAGACCTCAACATTAGGAACATTTTGCTTATAATTTTATTTTTATATCCTCAAGAGGAAAAACACAAATTAATATTCATGAGGTGAGAATATGAGGTTGTATTCACGAGTTCTCGGTCAAATTTCAGCAAATTTGTTCGTAGGAACGGATTTCGGGATTCATTTATTCTCTTTATAAACAGCGCAGTTATTTACGAACGGTTCGCGAATCGGTTCGATTGAATCACTTAAAAAGAACGACTCGTTAGCGAGTCGCCCACTGAACTGGAAACGGAGCACGTGATTCAGCGCCGCCTGTCGACCGACCGCAGATCACATCTGCTCCACATTTTTCTTCTTCTGAAGCGAAGCTCCGCCTCTGACCATCGCAAATCTGTGTATGTGAGAGATGAGCAGCAGCAGAAAGCCGTCCGGACCGTGTGCATGAGAAGTGAGGTCCTCGACCATCGCAGTCCAGCTTGAGCGTCGGTTCGGTGATGGCCGCGGCTGTGGAGAGAGGAGGGGTCAGGGTTCATGAACCCGGGCGTCGGTGCACCCGCTCCCGCACCCGCCGCCGCTGCGCCCGGAGGATCAGCCATGGCCGGAGCTGGGGGCTCGGGCTCGGGTGCGGCGGGTTTGGGTCCCATCATGCCTGTGCCTATGAATTTATTTGCAACGTGGGAGATTGACCGCTCATCTCCAAGCTGTGTTCCCAGGTACATCAAACCTAATGCTATAGTATATGTGTGTAAATAAAGCTTCAGGACACTAATGTATTTCTTTGCGTGCATGCTTTTCTGTGCATGCAACATGGGCTTTAACTTGCACATGTTATGCTGAAGGAGGACAAAACAAAAACTCGTGCATTCAGTGTTGTGATGGTGATGTGTTATGACACATATAAACATTAATATATGTTCATTTCATGCACATTTATGTTGGCAAGTGTCTCTATAAACACATGAAACATCAATAGTTGACCCGATTAATGTGCATGTTTTGTAAAGCGGGTCACAACAGATCAGATTCATGCAATGTTGTGATGCTGGAAAACATAATATTTGAATACATAATGACATGTGTCAGAGTGTTTATAAAGGTGCTTTTCTTGTGTGTTTAGTTTGGTTTATATACACAGAAAATCACAATCACACAACATGTTTTGGGTGTCATATATAACACACCCACTAAAGTTAAAAAGCATGGCAAAGACATGGCAGTGTGTTTTGGATCATGCTTAGTTTAGATGCCCTGAAAATTGACTTTCAAAACCTGTGATCAGCAACTATAGGAATGGTTTTTTAGTGCCTCATTTCAATATCTTTCTTCAGATATATGCCATCAACATGTCATTTAGTCTCATCGTAGTGCATTAATATAATTTAAGTGCAACTTTGATGAAAATTTGTATTGTTTTGTTTTCAAAATGATAATGGAGCATGTTTTTTAAGAGCCTGTGTTAATTGCATGGAAGCCTTTTAAGTCTGAAGCAATCTGTGCTCTCCAAAAGCCCTTTTGTATTCATTACAGTTAAATCAATGCAAATTTGTGCTTGTTATAATGACCATGAGTGTCATTTGTTTGTAAAAAGATGCATATGCATATTTGAATGAAGTTAGTCACCATTATTATCAGTTTTCAGTCATTCAGTTTTCAAGTACGATTCTATTGTCAGTTTTTAACAGTTATAAATGCTGCATTACATGATTATAGCTGTTGTTGACTATGTAGAAAGCCAGCATATCTCTTAGGTTTTGATAAAATCACTTTTGGCATTCTTGACTTGTTTGTAAGAGCATCAATATTTACAATATCAGTATGCTATTCCATTTTCTCTTTACCCAGTGAATTCATGATGCTTTTTGTCCAAATGACCCAAACCACATCCTGTATTATGAATTTAAACCCAGTTCTTCAGGGAACATCACCATAACAGAGAAGTTAAAAGATTGGCATGATGCTTTGCACATTCAAGGCTATTAGGTGATTCTGTCAAAAACCTCATTTGAGCATTACATTGACATTGGTCATTGAAAAACCTGTTAATGGACCAATTCTCTCTATTAACTAGATGCTTATATTAGCATGCATATTACTAGCATATTGGCTGTTTATTAGTACTTTTATATTACATACACATATTAATGCCTTAATCTGCATTACCATATTTTAGCTCCCTTAATCCACCTCATACCTAAACTTAACAACTACCTTACTATTAATAAGAGGCATATTAGCTTACCGAGGGAAAAGTCAGAGTGATACATGTGATACATCAAGACAGTGATGTAATTGTAACGTCAGTATCACCAAACATAAACTTTTATACAAAAATCTGCTCATGGATGCTCATTTGTCAATACAGTGTTTCATTTGTACTGAAATGAATTAAGCCACTTAATGAATTTGCTTAATTATGCTTTGTGTCAAATATTTATGTAGTAATTGTGCATTTGTATATTTGCAACATTTTTTATTTAAATATGTTGCATGTGTGGATGTGTGCCACCTCTCTGTTGTTGTTTTTTTCTGTTATTTGGATGATGGTTCAGTACAGCGAGTAACTGTCGTACTAAAAGCAAACCTTGGTGGCACATTAAGCTCCACAGAGAGATCCGTGAAAGCTCGTGGGACCAGATTAATCAGTTCGGCCCAGATGTGTCTCGATGGCTTTGGTAATAAGAACAGGATGCTGCCTGAGACTCAGGGATGTCCCTCAGTGATTCACAGCTCCAGATCTGACGCTGCGGGCATCCCTCGAGTCCCTCTCAAAGAAAGGGCAAATGTGAATTCGGCTCAAATGCCAAAGCTGTTTGCTTCATTTGTTCTGCTTTTTACAAATGCAAGATTTTGAGAAGTGAATATGGTAACATTATTTTACGGTGACATAATTACATGTAGTTACTATAGTAATAACAGTAAATTATGCATAAATACAAGCAAATTTTGAGAAGTGATATGGTAACATTGTTTATTTACATGTTGATTAATATTTAATTACACTGTAACATGTTAATTTGTGGCCACAATATCTTTTTTCCCCTGAATCGGTTTGAGCTGTTCTCATCTTCTCAGCTTTCTCAAAGCTGCTATAAGATTTTTAAGGAACTTGTTTACTGGAATTGAATTAGATCCATAATCTTTAAATTCATGTGTCAATACAATGTGTGTCAATACAATTATATATATATATATATATATATATATATAAGTGTCAATACAATTATATATAAATTCTTATTTTTTCCCCACTATATTACACTAAACCTTAAGATCATTGTATTAAAGTGACCCTATTATGGGTTATGAAAGGTTCATATTTTTGTTTGGGAGTCCCCAACAACAGGTTGACATGCATGCAAGTTCAAAAAACACTTTCATTGTCTTATAATATGCATTTATTTTTACCTTACTTGTTCCAACCACTCCCAGATGCATCACTCACCGATTAATTTTTTCCAAACCCCTTGCTTTGCGTGGCTAATCTGCGCGTGATTGGTCCTGATTGGTTTCATTTCATCATGCCTGTAATGCCTGATAAAGCAGCGTTTGTGAGCACAGTGCTGCTTTGTGTACAGGATTACTGGGGAAACAGCTATTTTTACCGCTCCAAAAGCGGCACCTAGGGGCAAAGAATGAATTTGCATTTTCATTCAGACCAAGTTTTCCCGGTTCGCGTGGGAAAATAAGTTAAATTACATTATGTTCAGGGTCATATTTAACCTTAAAACAATTTTGAGCCATCGGAAATACTGTTGCTTGGATGTTTTCTTTGAAATTGTGTGACTTTTTCCTTTAGTGTTGTAAAATTAGCTGCATTAGCTGAGGTGTTGTGGAATGTGCGTACTGTCAGACCTGTGTTCCTGTTTTGTTTTGTTTTGCTCCCCATGTGCTCCCGTGGACCCAGTTTCCCCGCGGTTTGATTGTGTTCATTTGGTTCAGGTGTGTCTGCCTAGCATCCTCGCTTAGTCTTGTGTATATATTGTGGGTGTCTGTCTGGTTTCACACTTAATTATTTGTTCTGGATCGGGGCCAATTACCATCGCACCGTCGACCTCCCAGACACCACTGGACTGAGCTGGAGGGAAGGTATCCTCCGGTGTCTGGAGAGTGTCCGGTCCCGATCCAGAACCAGCTCTCCTCCTCCGGTGTCTGGAACTGGCCTTCTCCTCTCGTGTTAAAGCCCGCCGGCTGCTCCAATTTCAAGCCCGCAGGCGGATTCACTCCCAAGTCCTATTATGACAACAGCTATCTTCTTCACCTCAGCCCAAAAGAGGAGAAGGAGGAGGAAGAGACTGTTGTCAACCCTGATCCTCTCTCCTGAGTCCGCTCCAGAATGCTGTCTAGAGTCCAATCCAGAATGGTCGCCAGAGCTCAACAGGGAGCCCACTCACATCACAGAGCTTAACAGGGAGCCCACTCATGTCACAGAGCTCCACTGCCAGCCCACCCAGTCCACTGTGCTCAACAAGGCGTCCAACCTGAGTCCAACTTGAGTCTCCTGATTCTCCTTCGCATCCATTGGTTCCATCCAGCTCTCCTTCATCTCCTGAGTCCCCTTCATCTCCGTTGGTCCCATCCAGCCCTCCTTCGGTCTCCTGTTCCCACATCTGGCCCAGGGAGGGCCTCAGATCCCGAGTATAGCCCGGAGAAGGCTCCTGTCCCCACATTCAGCCCAGAGAGGGCTATTGTTATCACATCTGGCCCAGAGAGGGCCTCAGATCCTGAGTATAGCCCAGAGAGGGCTCCTGTCCCCACGTCCAGTCAAAAGAGGGCTGTTGTTCCCACGTCCGGCCCAGGGAGGGCCTCAGATCCCAAGTATAGCCCAGAGAGGGCTCCTGTTTCCACATCAAGCCCAGAGAGGGCTCCTGTCCCCACGTCTAGCCCAGAGAGGGCTTTTGTTCCCACATCTGGCCCAGAGAGGGCCTCAGATTCTGAGTCTAGCCCAGGGAGGGCTCCTGTTTCTGAGTCCAACTCAGAGAGGTCTTCGGTTCCCGAGTGCAGCCCAGAGAGGGCTTCAGTCCCCAAGAAAATTTTGGGGGCTAGAGCATCGTCGTCCGTTGGCCTGCGCCATGGTTCCACGGGGGTGGCCACCACGCCATGGTTCCCCCTGTACTGCCAGCCCATGCACCTGGCACCCCTGAATTTCCTGCTCTGCCATGACACCCTGAACTGCCTGATCTGCCATGGGTCCCGGAACTTTCACTACCACCCTGGAGGCCTCCCATCCCATAAAAGCCTGTCCCTAGAGGCCTCCAGAGTGCCCACCCCTTCCCTCTGGAAGTTAAGTAGGCGAGGAGGCCAGCCTTCTGGGAGGGGGGAGGTAATGTCAGACCACTGTGTTCTTGTTTTGTTGTGATTTGCTCCCCTATGTGCTCCCCTGTGACCCAGTTTCTCCGTGTTTGATTGTGTTCATTTGGTTCAGGTGTGTATCCTCATTTAGTCTTGTGTATATATTGTGGTGTCTGTTCCTGGTTTCTTGGTCTGGTGAACGTCTTTCTTGTCCGTTTATGGTGCTACATGTGTGTTCCTGCCTGCCCTGTGTTACCCTTCTGTGGATTAATAAAGACTGTTCTTCGTGAATTCTCCTACGTCTCCACACTCCTTCGTTCCTCACAGTAGCAACCGTGACATGTACGAAATGTCTGTAGCGATTGTGAATTAGCGGCACCTGTGAATGCAGGTGCACAGACCCAAAATTAAAAAAAAATTATTTAGTCATGTCAGTTTCTCAATTGTTTTATATGGGTAATTATGCATTTATTAGATGTGTTTTTATTTGAGGAAATGTACACTGCATTGAAGGCACACATTTTTAACAATTCTTGAATGTGAATTTTGCTGGGAATCTAACCCATTATCTTGGCAATAATAATAATAAATAATTAAAAATTAATAAATAAAAATAACATTAAAATAAAATAATTTAAGTTTTAAATAATAATAAAAAAAATACAGTACAGTTTATAATATTCACATTTTGTGAAAAACTATTGTTTTAAAAAGTGTTTGAATTTAATCTGGTTAATGAAGAAGCAGTTTAACGTGTGCTGTCAGAGTTACTTCAGTCACAAACGAATGCTATTGTCATTGCGGTGCAGTGTTTCTAATCATGTCTTGTATCATGATGTTTAGTGCTTCATAAAATAGTCAGCAGTACCCAGTCCCAGTCTCTAGAAGGACACTCAGCTGCTGTATAGGGTGTACAAATGACGCAGGGCAGCTGGAAGTGATTTATTGATTCCTCCCCCTCCTTCCCTCATGTCCCCCCGCTTAAGACAAATTAGTGTAAACCCAACCAGGCATAGATCAGGCTGCTGTAATTAAACGTGGCTTCCAATCAGTTCATGCAGCCAGTAGCATGTCAGTTATTCATGCTCGTTCATTGGGCTTTAATTGGTGTGGGACTCCATGCAGGGTCATTATTTCTGATGAAACGCCAGCTGATGTCGGCAAGGTACATGACGCACTCTTTCCCAGAGATCCATCACGGTGGAAATGTATCACTGTACCTCTTGAAAAACCATTGGTTTCTATTTTGCAAGGGTCCCTCAGGGAAATTAGCTGCACATTTCAGGCCTATTTTTCTTGGTTAAAACCACTGATACACACTGAAAGGGACCCGGGGCATCAGTAAATGTCAGAGGGAAATGGCTCAGTGTTTCTTTCATCCGTACATGAATGTCTGTAAGTTATTGAAATATAGAAAACATCATCTTTTGTGTTCTGCAGAAGGAAGAGAGAAAGTCATACAGGCTTTAGACATGATGTTAAATGATGGGAAAAAATGTTCATTTTTGGGTGAATTATCTTGGGCTGCTACTGCTGATAATTGTTTTCTTGTTGAATACGCTTATAGATTATTTTTTAGTCATCATTGATAGGAACTAGAATTGCACAAAAACATGCATAAATGGCTGTAGATGCTTAGCTTAAATATATAGGCAAGCCAGTCTTTTATCACAGATTTAAAGGAACTTATTAGTTTCCAAAGCTTGCTTAGCATCGGATCTGTGATTAAGCCTGCTGGTTTCCTCATATTGGATGGTTTGATGTCTTTTTCACTGTACTCTTTTTTTAAAGAGAGGTCACCTCGGTATCTGTTGGCTCAACGGGAGGTATTTTTAATTAATTTCGAGTGCCTCAGGACCCCTGCTGTGTTATTTTGCTGCGTTTCTTTTCTAGGGTTGCACTTCGATACCAAGTAGCTAGTTAAAGCCAAACATTCTTAGATTAAAATGCCTACAGCTAAACTTCTCTCTTCCTTTAATGACACGTAATGAGAAGTGTTTCCTAAACCTGTTGTCCAACGAAAGAGAACACTATAACGTAGGGCTGCGGCAATTAATCGTAAAAACGGTTTTGATTTCGACGATTCATTTCAACGATTATGAAAATACAATAATCGAGATAAAACGACATTAAGTGCCCCATTCTGCCCATTTTTGTAGCGCTGCGTTTTTGTTCCTCATTAAAAGCCCAATTTCCCATGCAAATCAGTGCAATCATGTAACATGACTTTTTGTAAAATGGGACGTTAGCTTGATTTATCGAAGCATATTTATATTCATGTTTTTAAAAGCGTGAAAGAGAACTTGGCGCTTGCCCTCAGGAAGAGATATGCGCTCAGAGACGGAACTGAACGCGGACATGTAAAGTCATCTTTTAGCTCAAGGTGCACGCTTAAATGGACAAATGCACGCAAAAATGTGTCGAAATGCTGCTTTAGTAATTAATCATGTATACCTTCTTCAGTCATGTAATAAATTAACGTAAAGAGTTGAGAATGAAAATATGCGTGTGATTGTTATTTGTATTTTGTGTAGGTCTTATATTGAAGTGGGCAGCGGGATATTTTCCTGCTGCGACTTTGTCCTTATTAATCAAACAACTAAAGACAAATTCACACACTGCTCTTGAGTGAAGGATTTTTGTAGCTTTAAGAAACAAAAAGTTTAATTCTTACAGTGAAGACTATGCTGTTTTATTTTACATTTGATTATTAATTTCTGTAGTAGGCTGTAAACTGCTTGAGACTTGCATACAAAAAAAACATTAAAGCACAGTTTGTTTCATTTGTATCTTTTTATTCTATTGTATTTGTCCTTTGCTTTTTTTTTATTACTGACAGTTTAATTATTTTCAATAATTTTAGGACTTTTTGTTTGTCTGTTTGAAATTCCGCTGGTCTCTACAATGTAGATGTCATAGCAACCTTATTTACAGGAAATACATATTTGATATGTATAGCTATCTTTAAATAAATCACTCATATAAAGTTTTGGTATTTTGTCCTCATAATAATTAATAGTGGTTATTATTTTTTTTGTAATAGTGCAGCCCTACTCTAATGTTTTTACTCCACAACTGCTTCCTTTTGTGATCTGATGTGGCTTCTTGTCACAGAATGAGGCAGAAAATATGTTCTATACTGTAAAAAGCATATGGTAAAAAGACTATGTCGATTGGCGATGGATGATAAATATACTTAATTATGATGAAAATACCAAAGATGGCTTGAATAACACAGATAAACTATACATTGTTGCTGTCGAGTGTTTATTGTCTTTGTTTTGATCATTCAAAACATTTATATCTTCTGTTTACTCAGTTACAGCGATAGCAATGTCTTTGTCCATATTAGGGATTTCTTGAGTCCTATTCCTTCTGTGAAGCATACGTGGAGTTTCTGGGTGAGGGCGCTCTCTGGTGTCCAGTATGAATGAAGCATTAATTAAATGTGTTTACAGAAATGGACGTGAAAAAGTGACGTGACATACAGCCAAGTATGGTGACCCATACTCAGAATTGGTGCATTTAACCCATCCAAAGTGCACACACACAGCAGTGAACAGCACACCGGTATGAGTCTGGAATTTATCATTTATGCTGGCAAGGCCCGAGAACTAGCAGTTGGGGGTTCGGGTGTCTTTGCTCAGGAACACCTCAGTCGTGGTATTGCGGCCGGACTGAACCCACAACCTTAGGGGTTAGGAGAGTCAAACTCTCTAACCATTAGCCCATGACTTCCCCATAGTGCTCAATAATGGGCAATCCATCCTATTTTGGGGTATTTATTTTATTTATTTATTTTTTAAGTATAAGCTCAGGCACCGTTTAGGCACTGGTACCATTTTAAAAGTATCGATTTGGCACCGGTATCATAAAAAACCCAACGATACCTTAACGCTTACTCTTCCCTCATCAAGCTCAGACAGCTGTAGAGCAGCCATCACTGGATAATGCTGATATGCTGGTGTATGTTTCTGATGAATTTTGGCATGTTCTGCCTTGGAATTGAGATAAAGCAGCATTTGTTTCTGATGTCCTGCTAAAAAATCATATGGTCCAATGTATTAAGGCAGACATATATCACATTACAACCAGAACAACACCTCTTGATAAGACAGCAGAGTCATTATATTTTTATGCATTTACTACCTGGTTAGTGAAGTTACCCAGTGAAAAATGATTTTCATATTATGGGGGAAAGTAAATTGTTTAGGTACTTTTAAATTTGCAGTATTTGTCAAAATGTATATGGTTTTCTCAAGTGAAAAATATGTTTTACAATGCAATTTTACAGGTATAAAAAACATAATCATATCATATTACATTTTGGCATAACTATTGTTAGTAATGTACATGGGGGTGTTTTAGAAGTTGTAATTTTTGTTGTTTAGTTCATATTTATTGCTATTATTTTAGTTATTTAGATATTTGTAGTGCGTTTATTTACCACGATGGTGTTTTTGTACTTGTGTGTATGACTTTGAATGAATACTGCTTATGTTTTTAAGTGATCAGGCCACTTTATAATGAACTCTAAGAATTCTGCCCCATGTGTTATCATGGTGGTTAGCGCAGTAGCCTACATTTTAAACTTAAAAAGCCTATCTTGAAGTTTGTTTAAGTAGATTTCATGAGGGTTTTCAATTACATTACTGCGTGATTGCTAGGGTGCTGTGAGTGTTTGCTAGGGCATTTTTAGGTAGTTTCTGGTGTATTATTGGTGACAGTAACTTAGCAAGACTGTTCTCACAAAGTGTTTTCAGGCCATTGCTATATATTGTTGCTAGGGTGATCGAAGTAATTTATAAGGAGACTGAGATGTGAAAACAACACTAGTTTAGATAAATAGGTTTTACAATCTTGTCCTTTCATATGACTTACTGAGTGAAATCAAAAGAGACACAGTGTGTGTGTCTCTGGGGGGCAGCAGGTTGTGCTCATGTGTTTTGTAGGGTCCTGGTGTTTTCATGCTGCATGCATCGAGGCTGCAGAGATTGTGGGCTGATGTGGTGAGGAATTAACTGCGTTTGTTCTCTTCCCCTCCTTTTGTTCTTTTCCTGTGTCTGAATGCATGAAGGCATGGTATGCATGTACACTACTGTTCAAAGAAGCTTGGGGTTAGTAGATTTTTTTATTATTAATTTTTGAAAGAAATTAATATTTTAATCAGCTAGGATGTGTGTTAAATTGTTAAAAAATTATAAAGAAAAAAAAAAATATTTTTATTCATCTAAGAATTTAAAACTCTTCTGTTTGGTCAGAAAAATGTTTAATGCTTTTCTAAGTAATGTGAGTTAAGTGAATCAAACTCCTTCCTTTTTTTCAAGTAACTACATTTTGTTTTTTAATTTACAAGAAACTAAGTGTGAGTTTAACTTTCAAAATGAGAGTTAAATTACAAAGTAATACAAATTCTGATGATGAAAAAAGGAAACACCTGAAACATTCAGCAGCACAACTGTTTTCAACATTGATAATAATCATAAAAAGTTTCTTAAGCAGTATATTAAAATGATTTCCTGAAGATCATGTGACACTGAAGACTGGAGTAATGATGCTGAATATTCAGGTGCACATCACAGAAATAAGTTACACTTTAACACATATTTACATAGAAAATAGTTATTTAATATTATTTTAAAATATTACTTTTCATTGGTATTTTCAGTATCAAATAAATATAGCCTTGGTGAACATGACAGACTTTCAAAAAAATTGTAAAAATCTTACCGATGACCTCAAACTTTTTTAAATAGTAGTGTAGGATGTGGAATGCATTTAAGTTTTTCTATATGGGTTTGAAAATTTGGTAACTTACTTTTAGATTTCAGGGGAACAACACTATTTACCATTAACTAGTTGCTAGTTAACTATATTGGCTGTTTCATTAGTACTTATAAAAGGACATATCAATGCCTTATTATGCATGAGCATATTCTATATCCCTTAATCCCCTACACAACAACTAAACATAATTACTTACAAAAACTAGCTATACTTTACTATCAATAACCAGCAAATAAGTAGTTTTATTGATGGAAAACTTAATAGTAACTACTCTGTGCCCAAATCTAAAAGTGTTGCAAACTTTTTAATACATAAACATTTTCAAGAATCAGTTTAAAACCTAGTGACAAAAAATGCCAAAATTATTAAATATTTTTAAGAGATTTTTTTTTTTTTTTTGTTGTTGTGTATGCATGTTTCTGCATGCTAGTCTGACCAAATGACATTTTTGGTTGCTGTTGGTCTCACCTACATTTACTTGGTTTGGTTTGGCAGTGAAGCAGTTTTGTTTTTTAGAAATAATACTAAACGATAACGCCAACCTACTTCTTAAAAAAGGCGTATTTTATTTAAGCACATTTTCTTCATTGTGATATCAGAGCGGCGATAATAGACTTATGGTTTGAAGTAATACTGGCCAAATATATTGCATTTATGGTAAAACTGAAATATACTTTATAATTCCCATTGAAACTTGTAAATTGATGAATTTGCAATTTTGAAGCACAATGCAAAAAATATATTAACTTTAAAAGTAATATTGAAAAACACAATACATTATATTAGTCCTACACATCAAAATGTATGAAAGTAGAACTTTTTAATTTGGCGTGTATTATTTAAAAAAAGGCAAATACAGTTTTTTTAGAATATCGTTATAAGATTCTGAAGCACACTACACAGTGCTCATTCAATATTTAATTACACTTCTTTTTTCACAAGGTCCAAAACAGAGTTACAGTGAAAGCAGGATTTGTCCCATCAGTCAAGACATTTCCTTCAGGAAGAAATTACCACCACTTTCATCTCTCCCACCTTCTCTCCTCCCTTTCATCTGCTTCTCTCTCTTCCTCCCTTTATCTATCAGGAGTCACTCAGGAAGATATAGCACAGGTTTCTCTCTGAATCTACTCCTCCGCAAGTAGTGGAAAATTACCCACTTGAGCCCCCAGGGCATCGCTGAAAGCTGAGGCTGACCAATTAGCAGGGAGAAACAGCCCGGCGTGACAGTCCTGAACTTTGATAATTTGCAGTAAAGTTACAGATCACTGTGAAAAAAAACAATCCAAAAATATTATGCTTTATAATTAGGGCTGATTCAGGCTGAAGTATGAGAACATTACTGAGGCTTACTTCAGCAAACACCTCTAAAAATACAATATTATAGCCATTCTTGATAGTCCTACACTGAATACATAATTCTTGTCAAACAGGTAAGACAGGCCGGTTTGTATTATGAACTTAATTTGAGCATTCTGCCATGTTTTTTCTGAGTGCTTTTATTAACACTTTGTGGAATATTTTTAACTGGTTTCCTTTATTATTGACATGTTGTGAGAATGTGTGTGTGTGTGTGTGTGTGTGTGTGTGTGTGTGTGTGTGTGTGTGTGTGTGTGTGTGTGTGTGTGTGTGAGAGAGAGAGAAGTGTGTGTGTGTGAAGCATTCTTAGTTTTCCATAAGAAGAGTTTCCTCTTCAGGAAAGAGGCTCCCATGTAAGCCACTTCCCTGTGACTGTTCAAAGCCATCCCAGCAGTAGTTTATATATTTATTAATACACGATAATTAAGTCAGTGGTGAGAGCGGTGAGATTTAGCACTTAACAGACGATTTTATTCAAAAAACAACACATCTGAACAATAAAAACAGAATCCAAATCCCCTCGCTGAAAGCGACACGTTGCTAAAGTGTTCTGCTAAAGTCAAATCCACTGCATTAAAGCATTAGATAGATAACATAGGAGCTTATCTGCATGGACAGTTAAAGTGACAGTGGAGTCACTGCAGTAGCGTATCGGGAGGGCTGAGATAAGAGCAGAAACTAATGCATCATTCAGTAGCCTGATGGTCTGAGGCACAAATGCTGGATGAGTTACACACTGGAAGTCAGGTTTAGGATATGAATAATGACGTTTCCTTTAGAAAAGCACCACCAGTAACAAGCGAGGAGCACACAGATACATTCCTGTGACTCAAAGAGTAGGTGTCACAATCTGCCGCTACTGTGAAGGGAGCGAGGAGGCGTAGGGGAATTCTTGGAACAGTCTTTATTAAACCAAAGGAAAGCACACGTAGCAGAGGGGATAGAGCCGAACAATACCGGAGCTGGACATTGGAAAAACACAGGGCTTAAGAAACAAGGAACCAATGGGACACACCTGAAATCAATGAACATAATTGACACGAGGGAGAAACTGGGTCATGGAGAGAACATGGGGAGAAAAACACAAGACACGGGAACACAGGACTGACATTGAGGACATGTATGTTTGAATGCAGATCAAGTCACTCTGGATAAAAGCCTCAAAATGCACATCATATAAAATGCATAATAATAAATGATGATAAAAATATGTTGTCAATAATACTATGCATAATGTAAATGTAATAATAATAATAAATGTGTATAATGTTTGTAAATATTAATACACATCAGATGAAAAGGTGGTACATCAGCATGTAAAAGTTAAATTTCTATGAAATTTGATTTACCAAATGCATAAGTCAAATGTATAATAATAATAATAATAATAATAATAATAAATAACAACAACGCTTATATTCTTATTGTTACTATACACACACACTTATATTGTTATTTTTTATTATAATGTATGACAGCACATTGAGATTATTCATAATTATCAAATTATGAAGATGGTACTCAATTTGTACTCAAATTGTATGTTATTATAGTAATAATAACATAATACAACAATCATTATTTAAATTACAATACATTATTTTGGTATTTTTTATATAATATTATAGTATTTGTTAATATTTGTATACGTGTGTGTGTCAAATGTCAACACAAATATAGCAAAACCAGTCAATTTTGACTTTATTGGAAATTTTATACTTTTACCCATGAAAAAACAAGCTAATGTATAATAATGCAGAAGAAATTACAAGTGTTTTGAAAAATGTTGAAAATGCCTGTAGTTTAGTATGAGGGGTAGGTTTATGTCTACTTTATGGTAAGGTGCTAGAAAATACAGTTTGTAAAATAGACCCATTGCGCCTATGGAGAATGACCCAATAAAACATGGAAACGGAGGTGTGTGTGTGTGTGTGAGTGGTGTGTGCTGTGTACGATGTGTTTGAAGGAATTATATTTTATCTACACGCGACAGAGAGATCAATACCAAGAGAGCAATACCCTCCAATACCATTCCAGACTGCACTGAAAAACACAAACGACCGATGCCGTGAGATCCATGAAGATCACCATCACCATCTGTGTCACAGCAAACAGATACCTGTGTGTGTGTGTGTGTGAGGAGGAGATGAGAGAGAGAGAGAGAGAGAGCCATCACCTGGCATCCTAACACTACAGAGCGAGTGAGCTGCTCTGAAAGGAGGAAGCTGTATGGCTGTGGGACTGGGAGGGATTAAAGAGATATTAATAAAAGCAGGCGTTAATTGTTTATGAGCCGGACCGGAGTGTGAAGTGAGGTGCATTTAACACCATGCACTGATCAATAGGAGATGTACACGGGCGGCTTTTACTGCATTATCTTCCCCTTGGTTCATTCGAGCAGAATATTGTTGCTGTTCCTCTCTAATGACCATTGTGAATCTATTCAAAAGTAACATGACAGGACTGTCAAGTCAAAGTCAAGTCCACTTTATTTAATAGCGCTTAAACAAAAAAGATGGGTTGTGCAAAAGAAACGGAAACAACATTAATTAGAAAAAAAGTGTGTCAATAATGAAAAATGACAAGGTTTAAAGGACAGTTCATCATTAACTTAAGTAGATTGTCATCATTCAAAGCTCAGTCGTTTAATAGTATCTGGTGGCAATCTTTGCAATCAACGCGTCAACGATACCGCTGTAAAATGAAAAGTGTCCCCAACTAAGCACAACAGCGGCGACAGCGGCAAGGAACCAAACTCAATCGGTGACAGAATGGAGGGAAAAAAACCGTAGGTAGAAACAGGCCAGTCGGCTACCTCATGTCGTTTCAAACCTGTAAGATCTCTGTTCATTTTCAGAATTTAAGATATTTTCATGGGGAAATTCAGAGTTAAGTCTCTGACTAATTTCAACAAGGGCATCGCGCGTAGAGAGCTTACACAAAGTGTTTTAGAAGTGTGTGGCACAAGGAACATTAGAAATTAATCCAGATGCAGTCAGATTATCACACTTTCTCTCAGTGTCAGAGCGAAAACCATAGCTCCATTAGCCATGGATAAACCTTTCACACTTTTGGAAACCCACTCCCCCCTAGCTTGGTAGCTTCCTATGAAAAACTCCTGTATGGTTTCCAGCACCCACACCAAATGCCTTATCTTAATGTGGCACGCACACGAGAAGACAACCGGCTCTCTTTAGGTGATTAAAATGTTATATTCACGGCGCAACACACAGTCAGAGCCCTGCCACGACTGAAAAAATAAGAAAACTACAACAAACCTTTAGGGAGCCATTCATTTTAAGAGACCAGAACGGAGGCTAGTCGTTTTAAGATTTTAACCGTTCCCTTTAATCAGAACCCACTGATTTACCTAGTCTTGTGCATCATTGATCAATTTCAAAAGTAATTGAGGTTGTTTATGTATGACTGGATGTTAAGAGGGAACATACATTGCGATAGCGCACAGCACAATGTTTTTATTTAGAATTTCACCGCTGAAGGGTCAGTGGCATATGCGAGAGAAGGGACTGTTCCATGGAACAATACATGTGGTTGTTAGTTTTCCCAGCACTTAGTTATTGTTCTAGAAATCATGGATTCGTTGCTAGGACTAAGTGGTAAGGGGCCAATATATTTGGGTAAGCAGATCGTGTTTGAGCTTTATATGGAGTTGATATTGTTCAGCATTTCCCGTGGCATGCACGTGCCCTCAGATTGATCACGGTAGTAGTCTGTGGGATGAGTAACTGCTGAACGTGCAGACAGAGAGGGTACGCTTCTGCCACTATTACTATGCCGTGCTAGAATTGCACAGCCAACAAGTGTTAAACACATTACTGATGAAATTCACTATCCATCATAGCATCAGAGGACCAGAAGAGCATGTGTGATTTGTCTGCACAATTTGCAGTTTATTCAATACAAATGTTGGATGGAGGTCTAGACACTCTAGAGCGGGTTGTTTTTTCTGGGTAGGCCGTGTTCATTATGCATGTAAGCGCCGTAGGAATGTCTGGGTCATTGTAGCTTTGAGAGTGCTACGGCAGAGGTATGCACCTAGACAAAAACCCGTAGGCTGTTATGATGCTCCAAAGCCGTGGGCGCTCAAACGTGCGGACTAATCATGCCAAGGGAGGGGTGTTTACGCAAGCAGAAGAGCATCATTCATTGGGCACGGTACTATTGACTCAGTTAAAGTTGCTGCGCAACTATCACCGATAGGCACGGGAATGTGAAGTAGTGGCATCGTTATTGGGTGCGGTGTGTTTGTATAGGTTAGAAAGGAAAGAAAAGATCTGAAAAATTTTGTAATCTAGAGATTTATACTGCCATTGGCCCGTGATTCTAGGACGATTTTACAATTGTAAGGAAATGCCAAGTGGCAAGGAAGATGCGAACCCCACCACAACACCCCTCTTCAACCGGCCACTCTTTGCATTGTAATGGCAAGTAGTGGACAGGCTACTGAAGGTCTGTTAACACCAACCACAAAAATGTTCACATGAAAATCGGTTCAATTTTCTATGCACACAGAATCACTGTGTAAAAAAAGCAGATGGACAGGAATGAAAAAGCATATTTCCCTGTAGGTGGCGCCTTAGAAAAGCATGAAAATGATACGACCCCATGTTACCCTGAGGTACACAATTTGAAGTGTTTAAAATTTCTTGCATTGAGCAGACCCTTTATCCAAAGCGACTTTACAGGCATTTCAGGCTATCAATTTTTACACTTCACTGTCCAGGGAATCGAACCACCAACCTTGCGCTTCATAACGCCATATATGTAGCTCACCTTCTTGAGACTACATGGAGCACTCAATTACAATTAAAATGGTAAATCCAACAACGAGAAGACATTATTACGTTTACTCTTTGGAGTAAGCTATGGGGTATTACGGGTATTTTTTCATTCAATGTGTTCAGTTGGCAGGCGTTCCTTTTTACTAGTAGATTATGATCAAAAATAGTTTCAAAGTAAATCCTTTTCAAAATTTTTCAAAAGAAAGTTTTTTCAGTGTATACAAAATAGTGTGAAATTTTCCATTTTCACACTCTTGTCACGGACAATAAAAAAATCAAATCAAATCAATTTTTTTTTGTTTACAAACAGCCGTTCAGATTTATGTATTCAAACAAAGTATCATAAAAACTGTTTTCACAAAAAAGAATAAATAAAACACAAGAATTATAAAAAAAAAAAAAATAATAATAATAATAATATTGATTTTTTAGAATCGTAAAATGGTCCCAAATACCTAAATACAAAAAATAGCAAAACTCATTTTTAAAATGCCAATTTTTTAGCAGCTGGCTTTCTAATTTCCAATTAGAATATAAGAAAACAGAAATGAGTTGGGTTTGGTCGTGAATAGGATGATTAGTTCAGTCGCCCCGTCTTAAGTTCTTACTGGAGCTATGTAGTAGCTGGTCATTACGCGTGTTGGTCTTCTGTCCTGCTAATGTGATTTCCTTAGTGTACACGCCAGAGGAAAGGCCTAATCAAAAATCTCTGCATATTACAGCCATTCACTCACTTTGGGGAACAGACACGACTTGAGTGTTAGATTTTGAAAGGTCAGTCTGGGTTGTCATAGATTGGCATTACTAGACAGCCTGGGTTCCTGACGTTTATTTACCAAGATAGTATTCATTATATTTTTATGTAAAAAAAGTGTTCGGGTGGGGCAGGCAAGGGGGGTTGTCGTTGCGGGGACTAGTAAGGAGGAGCAAAAAAGGTGCAAAGGAAAGCCAAGGCGTGGGCAGGGGGAGACCAAAGGGGGCGAAGGGGCCAGGTGGCAGCACAGGTTGCCGTCGACAAGAGAAAGCAAACAGGGAGTGGAGGGGGGGTCAAACAGCCCTGGGCAGAGTGTAGGTAGCAAAGGAGCAGCCAAAACAGGGGAAAGGGGGGGAACGAGAGGCAGCGTCCAAGGCGGATAGCTGGTGTAGAAACAAAAGCAAAAAAAAAAAAAAAAAAGGAAAAAAAAAAGCAGAATAAAGAATACTGAGGGATGGGAGAAAAGCGGGAAAGCTCCCAAGGACCGAAAGAAAAATAGGCAACAACGCATGGAAAGGCCAGGGGGAGGGGGGCAGCTGGCGGGAGAAGGGCATGATGAGCATAGAAGAACAGAAAGGGAGGGGGGTGGTCCGGGGAAGAAGAGGAGTGCAGGGGCGCCCCAGCGTCAGGTGAGGGAGCGCAGGTAGAGCCTGGGCCATTACGCGGGTTGGTCGGCGGTCCGGCTAAGGGGAGGTCCTTAGGGGGCAGCCAGAGGCGGCCCTAAAAAATCGCGGCTAAGTCCAGCCGTCACCAGCCCACTTGGGAAAAGACCACGACCTTGAGTGTGCTGGTTTGAAGGTCAGTCGCGGGGCATACGATGCGGCTCAGCCTGGTTCCTGACGTGTGGATTTCCCATGATTGGTTAGTATGGTGGAATGGTAAAAAGATGTTTTGTTAAAGAGTTGTAGCAACAACTAAACCATAAACTAAATGAATCAAATCCAACTCAGGATGTGAAAATCGTAAAAAGGAAGGCAAAGGTACATAGAGGTGGCTCATTGGGCTCGTTATCTATGAGCTGACAAAACTACAATCCCATAAATCATTGTGAAGGACTAAAACGGAGGGTCTAATCTGAGTGTAAAGAGATGTTGAATAGTTGCATCATTGCGTGCATGTGAGCCTTAGCGGGTGTGGTAAGTGATGTGTGTGTCATGATTATCGCTCTGTTTCGGCTCTGACTTTATGCGAGATACTCTTCCGATTATGGGGTAATGTATTTATCCCCCACCCTCTCGAATGCCACTCTTACACACAATGTTAAAAAAATTGAAAGACTGACTTTTTAATTCCCAGTCTACTTTGAGTCTTTTCTTTAAATGAGTTTAATGATATCTTAAAAATAACACCGCGTATGAGAAAATACTGGGAATTTTACTTTGGAAACCAAATGAATTTTTAGATGAGGTCATGGTTGGTCAAGTGAGAAGAAGTCCCACATTAATGGGTAATCCCACAGATTCACACATTTAAAGCGTAAACAGTAGTTTAAGCTCTTAAAATGATTGTGGTGCCAAAATAGTCGCATTGTGCCAGCCGATGTGATTTCTTTAGTATCCATTAAATGAACGTTATGTTTTACTCGCTCAGCACGTCCAGGGTTCTTCTGCTTGACGGAAGTTCGCAATGATTTCTTTAAAAAAATTATTAGAGAACATATACCATTTCCTTGCTAAGATAGTATCTAATCAGGAACCACTTTGTCCACATAGAAGAAACCTTTTTTTGTGAATGGAATGTTAAAGGTTTCCGCACGGGAAAACCAGTGCCGTAATAAAGAAGCTGTTAACATATTGTGTCTGCAATGTAAGCACAAAAAACAACTCCCAAACAAAAAAAAAACTGTTCGCATAAACGTCACCAAGTCCATACTTCATGCTCAAGAGCTCACACTAGCACCATACATATCACACTTTGACGATATCTTATTGCAATAATCTATGTTTGTGATAGTCTTTCATTTGGCTACATTTTGCTGCACAAACCCTGCCAGTTGGCCTAGCTTTGGCGCCGTATCCGTTTTTATAAGCAGGGTTTATGACAGGATTCACACAGCGAACATTAATTTTCTCATGTGTCAGCAAAGCGAGCGGCTTCTGCCCCCATCGCTTTGTAAAATAATACCTTGTCCAAAGCAACTTGCGCCCCCCCCTGCAACCTCCCACAGCCTTCAGCCCACAACTTTAGCGATAGGCCCATAATTCACTTTCCTGTGGCACTAATCACCGCCACACGCAACCAGAGGCCACAAGGTGGTTTTGACGGCCAGATACAGATTCGTGTCGTTTGTAAGCTGTAATCATGCTCTCAATCTGTATTCTTCACATGCGTCCAACTCTTAAGGTGCTGCCGAGATTACGTTCACTACTCCCTCTACGCGTCCTCTTGTAGACGGAACAGATACTCTCCTAAAACACACCACACACACACACTCGCCTCCCTCTGAAACGGTAGAGCTTTTGACTTGTTTGTCAGGCAGGGTGTACAGACTAATACTCAGTCGTCATGTTGTCGGCGGGCCGTGTTATTAAGATCTTCAGCTGCGGCTATTTTACTCTGCCATGACAGATTTGGTACCAATCATAACAATCCTCTGATTCGCTTGTCGCCGAATTATTTCAGAAGAGTATCACTCATTTAATTACTATTATGGCTGCTGTGTGTCTGTGTGTGTGTGATGTGTGTCAGATTCGGTGACTGAAGGCAGTGCTGCTGCCTTGCCATCTGGCCTGATGAACCCTACTGCGAGCCAAAACACCATCTCTTTTAAGCTTATTACAGTCGGGAATGCATCCGCGGAGACAACCTGCTGTTCCGCTTGTCATAGCCCCAAGAGTCTGCGCTGAGATTAGCACGCCGCCTCCCCGAACACAGAAAATGAAACCCCGCACCGAAGCGCTGTAGGAGTCTATCACACTATTGCGGCTAATGTAGGCTACTGCAGCCTGCCTCTAAATGGGTTTGCTTCTGGACCCCTCCATGACCCAGAGCTATGAATGAGGGATTCATGTTGCATGGTTTTACCATTTAACTTCTTAAGTGTCTATTATACAGTCCTGTGGTATGGTCTTTACTCGCCGGTGAAGTGAATTAATTGTGATTAAATCAAAAGTACCAATAAAATGAATTTAAAGGATGAAATTACTCATTATATTTTAAGTGTATCACATTTTTGTCGTTATTATGAGCGTCTATTATACGGATTTTCCATTATTGTTGCTTTGTATTATATTTTTATGTTATGCCTAATGGGTGTTAATCCACGGCGCGTTATATCAGGCGTACCTTGTTTGTTACTTGAAATAAAATAAACCTTATAATAAACTAGCTATAACGCGCTTAATTTAGTTTAACTTTAATGCCCCACTAGAATAACTATTACTCATAATGAATAATAATAACTAATATATACATAAAAAAGTAATTAACTAATAAAAAATTACAGAAGCCACACTCAACAATATTATTTGTAACCAAAAATATAAAATATAACGATAAAAACTAATTCAAACTATTTAATTAAAAAAATAGTATATATATAGTACATACCATAATCAAAACAAAAAAAACCTTTTTTTGTATCAATAAATTAAAAAGGCAATACAACAGAGTACTTCTCATGATATACAATACCATTCAAGTTTCGCGCGGGCATGTTAGTTTTCTCGTTTTGTGAAAGATAAGAAATTACTAAATTTTTTATTTTAACAAGGGCGCCATTAAAAATTTAGCCGAAAAAATGACAGTCAAGAAATCGTATAATGCTTACAAATAGCTTAACTTATTTCAAATAAATGTTTGTTCTGGAACCATTTTATTTTACTTTAATCACACACTCGTTGTTTCCTTTTTTAACCATTGCATAATTTAATCATGAAATGTTTCTTGCATCACCACAATCAGCATATTAGAATGATTTCTGAAGGCGAATCCACTGTTGTACTCTCTGCAGCCTTTTTTTTAGAATGCACTTATTTCAATACTGCTAAAGCCTAGCTTGCCTTGACTGAGCTAATCTAATGTTTGTATAAAAAGCTCCTGTAATAAAAAAAAATGCTGACGTTACTTGCATTTGCACTGAAGAGCCCGGTCGAGCCAGAGCAAGACTGCCCCCAAACATGATCTAGCATCCATGTGCCATCAGTTGCGATGTACTTAACTATATGCTTTCTTACACCACTGCTTATTTTAGCCCCGTTGTGTTTATTTTGATCTATAGAGATGGAGAGCCCCCACAGCAATATATTTACATATTCCATCTAAGATAATTCCAGCCAATTATGGCGCGTGGGCTTGGGCTGTCCGCTAACAGTAAACCACTTACTACAGGTACTATCACCAACTTCCTTTTCTATCCCTAAACAGCGGAAGGTTCTCAAACCTGCCCTCCTGCTAGGCAGGGTCACTGTCCCTTGCAGAGTTTAGCTAGCTTCAGCCCTAATTAGAACACACCTAATACCAGCATAATCAAAGAGCTCTTTTAGACGTACCCTTCCGCTCTTAAACTTGCACTGTGTCAAGACTAAAATCTACAAAGATGCTCTGCCCCCCCTCCCCAGCAAATAGCCGATTGGACAACCCTTTGCTCTAGAAAGAGTTGCCGTTAGTATATCAGGATTAATGCAATTCATGGAAGCGAAGAGTGTGCCCCTCTTGTCTAGGTACGTTCACATTGCTCTGACATGTTGCCTGCAATCATATATTTTATCGTCCTTGCTATTACGGGTCAGCAGGTAGATGATGCTCGCCCATGTTTTTGCGGCTGGCTCAGATGGTATTGACTGGGCATGTTGGTCGCATGAGGAGATGCCGCCGCCTCCATCAGCACCAGCCGCGCAGGTCCAGGTGTCTTATGTAAGACCGTGACACTGGCATCCTGAGTAGACTGCAGCCAAAACAGTGAATGCGCCGCTGTTTGTGCTTTCTCATGATCTCTGGCATTGAATGTTTGGGCGTGTCCAAGGGGTCTTTTCATGCCACAGGGCCTTTCAATGACCAGCGCTGAATTTGCTTCAGTCCGGGCGTGGTTTGTGGTTCTTGAGCTGACCCCGCATAAACGTTTCTCTGTGCCTGCTTCCAGTCGAGCCATGAATGAAGAGCATGAGAGGTTGATTGGGACTACAGACAGAGTTTCATATCCAGTTAAAGGGGTCACTTTATGGAAAACCTTGATGATGTCCTTGATATTTACACATATTCACAGAGGTGACTCTACACTGGAAAAAAATGTATGATTTACTTTCAAACAATTGTCACTGAGAAATTGCTAGTAAATTTCACAGTTGCTGTGCAACGTGGTCATGAAAAGTTATAGTTTTTATCGTTTTTTTAAGTTTTTTGGTGTTGTGGCAAGTAATCTTAAGCCATTAAAATGCAATCAGCAGGGAAAGAAAACAATTTTTTTCTGAGAGACGTGAGATGCGCCATTGAGTTATTTTTGCTGCTTTATAATCCTTGAATGGTTAAATAGCAGCTTGCACACCATTTTGAAAAAAGAATCCTCAAAGAAAAGCACAGTAAGTCTTCAAGCAAATGGCTGAGAACAAAAACGTGTAACAGTATAAGCAGCTCTTAAAGTGACAGCAGTCTAATATTCCTGCTGTCCGTCATTCATGTTAAATAAATAACAAAAGAGAGAAAATTTCACTGCTCAGTGTGTTTGTGATTTTTAAAATAAAAAATAGGTCCAGAAACAAATAGATATTTCCTTTAGTTATTTTCATAGTTAATTGTGCCCGTTAAAATGTACAAGCTTTTGTTATTTTCTCAGTTAATTTTACTGCTCTGTGGTGTTTTTTCTTCAATTTAATTGCACAATGCACATTAGGTCTGATTGCAGAACAGTAATTTAATCATAACTATAATTATATAGGTAAACCACTTGTTGTACATAAATCTTTTAACAGCAATGAACTGACTTTTAAGTCACATTTTTGTCATCTGAAATGTGCTAATGAAATTATATGTACACACATTTGTAGGTTAAGAATGAGAGAGACACTGGAGGCCTAGTGCTTCTTCTACAGGCTGCTAGTTTTAACTTTCCTTCAAATAAAGTCGTACAAGCTTGAATGTTTAAACTACTTGTTCTTTTATAATGAAATGGCCACCAATATATTTTATTTTATATTTGCGATTTAGTTTGTGCTAAAAAAAAAAAAAAACTTTATTATTAAAACTTTTAGATTTACTGCTCATTTCACAGGTGAAGGGGTTAACCAATCATAACAGGGCTCATTTACCTAAAAGGTCTTAACAGGTCTCAAAAACAACCCGTTTTAACTCTAAGTTCCACAAAGAGCATTGAAATCCTAATGCAAAAAATTATGGCAAAAGAAAAAAAAAGAGTGATGTATTTTCAGATCGCCTCATTAGATGGGAGTCATACAGGACAGATAAATCGGTGTGTGCGTGGTGTATGGGTGTTGTGAATCTCAGGAATGAGCTAATTGACAGACCTCATGGTCTCCGTCGCAATGGAATGTGTAAGGTGAAGATAATCTCCAGGGATGAAAGTGTTCAGACTGGGTGGTATTGATGACGTTCAGAAGGCTCCTTTCAGTATACAGGTGCCTAAAACTTTTCAGACTTCTGAAATACATGGTTTGTCATTTCAGATTTAACAGAAAACATTGAAGTGTAGCCATGCGGGAAAAACATTTTGATATTAATGTAAACAGATGATTTCAGTCTAAACACACTACATTTTGTAGCCACTTGAAGGGCCATGATGAATTGTGTAGGGCACAGCTTCCTGTCCCTAGCCAAAAGGCAGCTATTGAGTTCCAAGGATCAACACTCAGGACACCAGGAGTAGTATTAGCTCCCAAGAAGACCATAGAATGAGTTCATACTCCTGCGTTAACGTCCCTGAATTCCACCACACATATAGGGGGCCGCCAGACAGTTGTTTGCTTGAGCTAGAAACACACCTTTGAGGTCAAGTGAGGTCTACCATTGGTCAGACAACCAGGAAGGCCCTTCACCCCAAACTCACTTCACGTTGTTGTCGATTAGATGACATCATGTCACTGTCTAAATAAAAAGATGCAATGTTTTGAAAGCATCATAGGTAGTACCATATTCTTCAGATGTACTTTGTCCATTGTCTGGTTCTATTTTCTCTCCAGAAGTGAACAAAACTGATAGAAATGTCTACCTAATTGTTTTTGAAAAAAAAAAAACAAGAGTGGCGTGTAAACTCTGCGGGTCTCAAGTAGATTATTTGTTGCGGTTTTAATCTCTTTCTCTGTTTCTTTTCACATGTGAAACAATAGGCCATGCGTACGTTGTTGGCATCTTGTGGACAAAGACAATTATCGCCAAACAAAAAAAAAACCAAGGAGGTAAACGCTACACTGTAAAGTAATGTGCCCAAAATATACGTAAGTTTTCATGCTACTTGCTTAATGTATGTTTCTGAATATACATCCTTCCAAAGTAAAGTTTATTTGATAGCTTGTTTGAACACAGTTTTTTTTTCGGCTCAACACAAGGACAATTAGAAAAGGGGTTTTTTTTTATCTTTGTCAAAGTGTCTGCGCTATTTCTCTCCAGAATTTATGGGCAATAAAAAGTTGTTGAATCGTGCTAATCACATTTGCACATAGTTACTCATCAGTGGGCAGGCGTCTATTTAGTGTGTTTATAATTGTTGTTGTTCCATACTATTACCTTTTTTCAATTAGTGACAATTCAGTGGCTGCCACCTTGTGGAACAAACACTTAAAAGAAAAATCAAGGTCCAGATAGAAAAACCAAAAAAAGTGCATACAAGTGCTAAAAACTAGTGCAATTCAAAGCTGAGTAATCGACGATTAATCACGACTGTCTAAAATAACAAGTGTGTGTTTACATAAGTTATAGGGGTGGTGTACCTGTGTAATATTTATTATGTATTATATGAAATTACAATAAACAAACAATGCTCCTGCATGTATATTTGAGAAAAAAATGTAGTATGTTCTTCAAATATTTTAATAATAATATTAATTTTATGAATATAAACTATAGTGTGAAATATGTAAATGCACATATATTGTTTTCAAAATACTAAATATGTGTGTGATAATTCATATTAATATATCTTAACATAATAAATACACAAAGTACACACATATATACTGTATATGTGAAACAAAATGTTTTATTTTGGGAGCGATTAAGCTTTGAACCTCACTAGGTAAAAACCTATAAGTATATTTTGGGCTTTACTTTTGCAAAAGGCTTTACACTTTTTAACTGGCAAAAACGGTTTTAAAATATAGATCCTGCCTTTTATGTTCTGTTTAGTGTCATGGCTTTATGTAACAAAGATTGATTTATTTTTGCCACCTCTTTGCCTCCCATTGACATCTCAAATATGCTAAATGCATTGATTGCTGACCTTGTAATACATCGACACATGAGCTTTTGATAGGCGCAAGCACTGTTAATGTTTTGTTTATTTACAGTGGTTTTTGCACAAATTTTGGAGCATCTACATTTTAAAGGTCATGTGAGCAGCCCTCACAACTAAAACCAGATTGAAGCAGATAATTCATAACTGGGGACTAATTTACTCATGTGCGAGACTTGTGACTCGGGCACCAAATAATCCCTTTCTGTCTCTATCTGTCTGTCTCTAAGTTGTGCAGCCTGACGCTAAAGAAGCTAATCGTACTGAAAGAGCTGGACCGTGAACTCAGTTCTGTTGTTATCGCTGTCAAGCTACAGGTAAAATGACACCGTTACTATGTTACTTCTGTGTATGTTCTGGTCTGTCGAAGGTGGAGTGTGTCGCTCAGTGTTTGATATCACGCAGGTTTAGAGCTTTACACAAGGCACTGTGGTAACTGTGAGCTGTTGCCAAGGCGACAGCTTGCTCAGTGGGAAGATAGGATTGAACGCAATAAGATGGCATGGGGGGGGGGCTGAAGAGGTGCATTGTGGGATATACTGAGGGGGTAATTTCAGAGCACTTGGAGGCCCTTAGCATTCCACATAGGTCGCTTTAGTCACACGGTTTGTGTTTGGTATTTTTATAAAGCTTTAACTGTTTAAAAAGAGAAATATTTGTAGCCTACTTCTATCTTATATATATATATTACTAAATATAAATTTTTGTAGGGAAATGGCAAAAAAATGCCAGACTCAAAGCTCAGAATTGTTTTTCAAAAAACTGCAGCGCAGAACTCGTCCTAATAAACAGTTTCCCAAGCCGACTTGCTACTATTTTTTGGCACAGCGTCTTAAAAACATGGTTCATACCATGTCCATCTAGTGCATTTACACACACCGAAAAACTATGGAAAAAGTTGTGCATTGGAATGGAAAAATGCATTCTGTGTGATAAACATTTTAATTTGAATGAACGCCTGTTAATGCATCTGTTCTGACTGACATTGGCATTTGCATGCCGTATCTGCAACAGATTTCCAATCTGGTGTCCCAATCTTTTTCCATTGCATTGTGAATTTTTTTTTTTTTTAAAGGTGTCATATGATGCGGTTTCAAGTTTTCCTTTCTCTTTGGAGTGTTACAAGCTCTTGGTGCATAAAGAAGATCTGTGAAATTGCAAAGACTAAAGTCTCAAAACCAAAGAGATATTCTTTATCAAAGTTAAGACTCTGCCAGGCTCCCTGAAACGGCTCGTTCTAACACGCCCCCACATCTCTACGTCACTGTGTGGAAATATTTGCGTAAAGCCGCCCAAAGTGTTCACGCAAAGAAAGAAGCCGTGGTTTCAGTAGCACAGTTAGTGTTGAAGCAGCATGTCAGGGAGATACTGTGTGTATCTAGGAGAAAGCAAAAGCACTTTATTTGGCCTTCAGAAAGTATATGCATTTAGGAATCTTTAAGATTATTTACAACAGAACAGCAGTGCATTTTATGGACGACCGTTTCGTGAACCTTGGAGAGGAGGTGATTCTGACTTTGCTACGACAATCTGGCGCTTCTGAATCAGCTACTGGAAGTATGTTATTAGTTTAAGTATTTGCTACTGACTGTTCAAATGTGGAGTTTTGCGCAGCATGTGTGTGTGTGTGTGTGTGTGTGTGTGAGAGAGAGAGAGAGAGAGAGAGAGGGTCACACAGTGGAGTCAGCTGTCTTAAACGTCCGTGGCTTGTGTACTACAAACACATAGGAGCTTGATCACTGTTTCTGCACGTGACTCTTCCCCTTTCGGGCTTTTACTGATGGTAAAACTAAGAACATTATTAACTTTTATTACATTTATTTTGAAAGATAAAGCTTGTGTTACATTTCCGACGAGTGCTTGCGGTGTTTGGCCAATCACAATGCACCAAGTACACCCGGCTGCAGCCTGCAGATCGTGGCGGGGCTGCATCTGGGGCGGGGCTACACGTGTCGCCCCGCCCCTTACCTACTCTGATTGGTTCGATCTTCTTCATAGACATACATGATAGGAAATGTGTGTGTGTTAGTGTAGGACAGAGTATGTTGTTTAAAAAGCTAAAAACGCTATGCAGTTTTACAAAGCCTTCATTATAATGCAGAGAAGAAAAAAAAAAAAAACATTAGCCTGTAACTCGCCATGTCCCTCAAATGATTGTTTTGCTAAATTAAGCTGATCTTTAGGCTAACAGACGAACAACCCACTAATTTTAATAAATGAATTGGGTTGATTATCCACAGTGAGAGGATCAGGTCTTCAGATAGAAGAATTAATTATGAATTAAATCATTTTTGAAAATTTGATTATTTCATATCATCAGAGTATGAGAAAGGAAATGAAAAGGATGTATCAGTATTGTTTTAATTTTATTGTTATAATTATCTGTCATGCAGTTGATAAATGACACCGCAGTAGTCTGCTGTGTGCCATTTACATTTTTATGAAACTTTAATTTTCTTTACTTCATCACATAAGCATAGACTTTTCCTCCCCTTTATTTCAGGAAAATATGCTGCTCCTCATTCTTTTAAAGTGAAGAAATTGAGAAACTTTTATTTCTACCGGTAAACTTTTATTTCTGTTTTATTTCTACTATGTGTTTTTTGAACATTAAAGCATGTCAACATATTCTGTTACCCTAAATACACAAAATAATGATCTTTAAAAAAGCATCATATGACCCCTTTAAAGTTTTTGTTGACATGATCATAACTGCAAATGAAAAAAAAAATTATCAACAAACCTGAACAGTCAAGAAAATTAAGAGTTTTTTTAGGGTCATTTTCTATTTTGATATTATTGTAAATTATTATGGTCATGAAATGTTAATTCACAGTTAAGCATGATGATATACTTTAATCTTTCCTCACAGCATGGATATGATCTTACATGTCCAAAGATATAATAATTGCATGTATTTGCACATTAACTTTAACTATCGAGGTAGTATTTGTTGTACTGCTTTTAATTTATGCGAAGTTGAATAAAAATCACTGTATTGCTACATTGTGTAACAGAAATGAGAATATAATGAGAATCACATTTGAGAATAAAAATCAAGTGTAAAAAACATGTGCAATACAGTAATGAGAGTTTAGGGAGGGAATGTGCTTAACTCTGATGAAAATAATGTCACTGAGTGTTAGTGATATTTAAAGATTTTCTTACACCGTTAGATTTCATTCCCAACAGGAAGTGATTCTGTCACTCATCTTGTGAGGATTAGAACACATCCTCTTAGGTAACATGAAGTGCACTTGTTTCGCCCACTCCTCTCTTCCAGATGGAAGGTTTTAAACAGGTTTACAGTGTGCTCATCAGACACTGAAAATAAAGGTTGTGTTATACTCCCAAAGCGGCGCCTCAGCGATTAAAATCATGGCTGTTCTTCAGAAGGATAGAAGATGGGTTTCTGACAGATATCTCATTATTTCTCCTCGTCTGCTCACTGAAGTGTCCACTTTGAACACCGAACCATTCACAGCTAGTCTGCAGGCCGGACACAAGCAGCCTGAGCATGCATTTGCTTTTATTCAGAGCTTGTTAGTGCAGTCTCTTTGTTTGGAGCTCAAGAAACAGAAGGCTTAAATGTGCTTCTGCAGAGAAACCTTGATGGATGTATTCTGTGGTTTCCAGAGACCTTCTTCACATCATGCTCGTAGTTGGACAGTAGCCTTCCAAATTGACACTACTGAAAAATCACTTCCAGTATTTGTTAATTTGCACATCTTTTGTATTTAATTTATGTGCATTCGACTGTATTACTGTCCAAAACAGCAGGCGGCAGGCTATCTGAACCAGAAAGAAACAACAATCCGTAATTTTGTTTAAATAAATGCAGCCTTGCTGAGCAAAAGAGACTCCACACTTGAATGTAGCTGTTGGCCACTCTGCCAGTGTTTAGTTTAGATATGTGCATTAGACATTAAAACCCCTTATCAGTCAACCAGTAGTGATTATCTGTTTGTGTGTATGTGCATGCATTTCAGGTGAGCTGGCAGATGAATGTTAAAGCAGGCGTCTCTGTTGTCTAGTTAGTATGACAGCTCATATCCGTGACTGGCCTCTCAGATGTGCCTGCAAGAGGTTTGCACCGAAGCGAAACGGACAGAAACAAGGAACACAAATTATTCAACTCGTTCAGTATGACTGAGTCATTTTCTCTCTTGTTTAATGCTTTCACTGACAAACCATACAGACGACATTTCAATTTACAAGTAGAAGAGACTGCGTGGGATTTATTTTCAAACTTTGCTTCAACATTTGACTTGATTTGCTTGAGGGTGCATCAGAAGTTTCTTCTGTGATATTTACTGAATGCACGTGTTTGTAAAAGACAGAGATCAGACAGATGTCTTTCCGTGTCTTCAGGGCTCAAAACGCATCCTGAGGTCGAATGAGTACATTCTCCCACCCAGCGGCCTGATGGAAACAGACCTGGAGCTCACCTTTTCCTTACAGGTACATCTGTCTTCTTATACTGTATGTGTGTAACTGAACATATGCTGTGAAGCATTATAGTTTCATTTATTAACAGAAGTTTTAGTACTCTTTGCATGGAGTGTTCACTTCATTACCCTTTGTTTCTTCCGAGAACTCTCTATGTTTTTCCTCGGTTTGGGTCAGATATCCGGCATTTATAGCTGACACTTTAAGAGTTGCTTTGACAGGAAGTATGAGTGAAGATTTCATCAAATAAAGTGTGTGTGCTAGCGTTGTCACGATGTTGCTGATAAAAATGATGAAATCTCAAGCAACAATACGCTCAAATCACTGTTCTGTTGTACTTCCTTTCTTTAGTACCCACATTTCCTGAAGAGAGATGCCAACCGGCTGCAGATCATGCTTCAAAGGAGGAAACGCTATAAAAACAGAACTATTCTGGGCTACAAGACGCTGGCCGTTGGTGTTATTAATATGGCTGAGGTACGGCAAATCAATCACACAACCCTGGTGCCCAGTTCATTGAAGCTTTTGCCAGACTGACCTCTTTATTTCACCTTATCCAGTTGCAAAGCAGTTCATACTCACAGCTTTCATGTAAAGTCAATATGTCAACTTTGTTCTCTCACATCACACATTAAAGGAGCCATATGCATTGATATCATGGTGATGGATTGGCTATTTTTGCCACAAGTGTTGGGGAAAGTTATTTTTTAAAAGTAATGCATTATAATATTGTGTTACTCCCTCAAACAAACCTTTCAGCAAACTGTTTTTTTGTGCAAGTGAAATGAATAAATGCATGTTCACATTTAGTCTAGAACTACAGCAAGCCATCATGTACACACAGCACACACAACGCCTCTGCATTTATTATATATATATATCATAATTGTCGATTATTCTCTTGAAATTGTAATTGCGATTATTAATTATGATTATCACAATTACACTGAATGATGTTTATTCCATTGTTTGATGCAACTGCATGCCATATTTTTATATGAAAATAAGCTGAAAACGCTCTAACTGAAAAACTTTGTGCTTTTCTCTAGTATTAAGCCTCAAATGTCAACTATAAATTGGATTGGTTTCTTTAAATCATAAAAAAAGGTAAAAAAATATGAATGGTATTATAATGTTATACTAAAACTAAAATTAAAATAATGGGAAAAACCATTAAGATAACATGTAGAAAGAAAAAAACGCATCTTAAGCATGCAGAATAACATAAGTGGACTATGAACGATTAATTGCCACTGTGAACTATTACGTAATTGTGGCATCCATAATTGTAATCGTGATTAGAAATTTGATTGATTGTGCAGCCTTATTATACATTATATATTCTTGATTATAATTTTAACTTTATTGTGTTATTCAATAGTATTTTCAAGTTAATACATGTTGAAGGTACTAAATGACAACTTTGCAGTCACATTTTTTAATTGCATTTGTAATGACAAAGCAGTGATTGCGAAGTTTGAGAAAGTAGCTGTTCTAAAACTCATTAGAGTGCAAATATGGTTGAGTTTTCTGAAGTATTAGGTGGCTATTCATTGCTAAAAGTATGAAATGAATGTAAAAATGTCATTCTCTTTTGTATTTGTAAGTGTTTCTCCATTTGGGGTCACTCATGTTAATAATGATTAGAATGCTGGAACACTTAATGACTAATATGTCTTGTTCTTTTGTTTCGAGACAATTATTCTTAAAAAGGTCTAGTGTATAGGAGTGTTGGGGGCCTTTATGTGAGCGTGGACCTACTTGTGCATTTTATTCAGCTATTTAGCTTTCTGTCAAGGCCTGCAATCAATCACGGCAGTTTCACCCCCGCAAATTCCAAATTCCTCTCTGCCGAGATTCCAGCGATAATCATATTCAATAGAGACTCAAACACAGAAAACACTGAACATAGGGGGACAGTTCATCTGTCCAAGAGGTCGATTGGGAATGCAACCTTGAATGGACAAAAAACTGAGGCTTTCAGATGGAGCTCATGAGCTGGAGTTAAGCTGAAAGGACAAGAAGGCGTCTGAAGAATTCTGACTCTTTTGTCCATGTGTTACTTATTTCTGAATGTTTATGTTTAAAGGTGATGCAGCACCCGACAGATGGAGGCCAGATTTTAGGTCTCCATAGTAATGTGAAGGAAGCACCGATGCGTGCAGCAGAGCTGAGTGTTTACTCACTGTCGAGTCAACCTATTGACCCAGAGGACGGCAGTGGTCAGCCAGAGACAAAGGCCAAAGCTTCAGGTGATTCACACAAATGTATCAATATATTACAAAAATGTGTTCACATTTAATGCAAAGTGCTCTCATGAAAATCTAGTTGGTGCAGGCTGATTGGTTTCTTTGAGCCAATGAGCTTGCTGCTCAATATTTAAATACTCGGCTAGTGCTTGCTGTAGCAGTCACAGTGTGCTTCAGATACCCTCCACCTCCCCCAGCTCCACCTGTATAAATCTGCTATGGGATAATTTAATGTATGTTATATATGGGGATTATTTTACTTGCTCTGCTGCAGCACATAGAAAATCTATTTCAAGCCCTAACACATTAACATTGCCATGTATATTACCATACTAAACTCTCAGAGAGTTGTCTTGACAGAACTGTTGTTGGACGAATTTCTGTGTGCAGTCCAGTCATTTGAATAGGAATCCACACATATGCGAATCACGTTAGGCTGTGCATCATACATCGCTACAGTACTTGTACAATGTACTTTTTTGCCTTCGAAATTTCACAAAGGTAACAACATCTAAATGGCAAGGAGGGGAATGCATACAGGAAAAATCTTTAACCACTACACTAAACCACCCCATATACCCAGTTGTCCTTGCAATTGCATAACTGTACAGACCACAATATTCCATCAGTGATTGGGTTTGTTTTTGTACAGTCATTACATTGACTTGAAAGATACTAATGGGCAGTTTGAGTGCATTAAGCTGCAATAAAGATAAAAAGTCCCCCGGAAACACTCTGTACCACAAAACATCCTCCCATCCATCATCTCAGAGCATATACAAAGAAAAAGTGACTGATGCTGCGGTACATTAAAAGGGAAAGTAGCTTCAGCAGCTCAAGTGTTCTCAAATTGGAGGAATAAAATTGCTACATGTTTTGAATGAATCATTTCAATGCTTTGTGTTTTTTTCTTTTGGATGTCAGATGGTACTGAATGCCAGAGACTTTTGCTGCATTAAAATGTCAAGTACCGTAGGGTCATTAAATGTCTCTTTCTCTTTTAGACCGTTCTCCAGATATGGATAACTATTCTGAAGATGACGATGATAGTTATTCGTCAGAGCAAGAGGCGAGTGATGACGCTGTTCAAGGCCAGGTCAGGAGTTCTCACCAACATGTCTTTAATATATCTTGCTCTAAAAAAAATAATAATTTCAAATTGGTAATTCCCTGTTTTCTGCTATGACAGTGCCAATCTGTCAATATCTTTGGTCTTATTGGTGTTAGTTTTCGCATATGGGTTAACCTTTAAACAGTACTGCATTGGGAGAATTTACCTAAAAAAGAATTCCGTCCACTGATAGCATTGGTTAATGGCTGATTAAACTAGATTTTGGGTAGTAAGGGATTAAGAAGCTGGTTTTTGCAATGTGTGGTTAATTTAATATTTTGCCCCATTTCTTTAGAAAAGGATCTCTACCTATCAAAAGCATCAGATTTCTTGAAATTCTGTTTTAGGACCTTTATGATGAGGATGATGATGTTCAGCGGAAGCCGAAAAAATCTAGGAGAAAAATGATCAGAACCATATCTATGACCCGGGTATGTACACATATACTCGCTCTGCATTTGTCCTGGGGGCCAGAAACAAACATCTGAGTACTTGCAGAAAGTAATAGGACTCATAATCGAGCTCTGGGGAACACCATTTGTAAAACATCTTTGTATACCAGAGAATACAGTTTTGCTAACTGACATAATAACAGTGCCAATAGCTGATATGATTCAATTGTTATATACTATATCACTGTAATATAATCCACCCTGTTCTCTGTTTGTTTCTGCATGCAGGCATGTTATCACTGCAGTACAGTTAGATGACCCTGCCTGTTATCATAGATTAATTGTCTTGATACAAGTCACTTCAGGCAGCTACCTGATAGAAACATAGATAAGTTGGCTTTGTGTCCAAAAGGTGGTGTTGGGTTCAGTGTTATCTAGTTCACAGAAGGTCATAGAAGGTGATGTTCTAATCCTCTTAAGCAAAGCTCACCATCAGGAACACAAATGTTAACCCAGGATCAATGTGTAAACTAGAGCGACACTAATATACATTTCCTTACACTTTTCTGAAGCACATTTTTAACGTGTCTGACTACTACTGTATGTACTAGCATTTAAAGTTAGTTATATGATACAGTGCACTAATTGTGTACATACATGATATTACACTGTAATTATATTTACAAAATACCTGCATTTAATTACATCTATAATTAATTAAGTTACATCCATAATTGCACTGTAGACTTTACCCCTACTCTTAAAATTAACTATACCTGCCCATAATTGCAATTGTTAGCAGCAAGATTGTTTAGCAATGCAACATAAGTTTGTTTTACCTAACAATTTACAATTAACAAGTTAAAGATGCCTAATAAAAAGTTGGTTTATGCCATTTATTTTTCCATTTAGTCTTTTGTTTTTTCCCTATTTTACTGTCTCAACTAAAACGCATGCCAAAAAGTACAATAATTTTACTGTTTTATGTACCATACTTTTTTCTACTGTTATTATAACATATAGTATATAGTATAGCATTGAACAGTTGCATTTTAGAAGTTCTTGATGACACATTCTCTCAATTTCTTTATAGCAACCCAATTTCAAGCAGAAGTTTGTTGCTCTCCTGAAGAGATTCAAAGTATCTGATGAGGTGAGAATTTTTTTTGTCTTTCATAAATCACAACAGAGAGAATTACATGTTTGCCTGAAGTTCTATACTCTCCGCTCTCTATTTTGCTGTCCTGTGATTTGTCATCACAAAATCACTTCAGCCATGAAATTCAACCTTTATAAAAACAGCCCTGGGACTTGGCAATGATTGATATTGTGGCTGAAATGTGAGAGGAGCTTTGATTTTTGCAGTGTAAGATATGATGTATATCACTTCTAAAACTAAACTTACTGCTTTGCTCTGAGAGGACAAGTTATGGGGTCATGACTTAGGACATACATGTTTCTAGAGCCTGCAGGCAAGATTTAAGTAGCTTTGTGGTCTCATTGTTAGAGTCTAAGCTTGTTAGTTGATAGCTGTTTGACTTTTTGGCTTCCTTGTCCGCTTGCCTTGGCTGCCACATTCCGTTATCCAAACCCTACAGGAAATGATCCAGATTTATTTGGCAATCAGTCCAGCAACTTCCTGATTCAGGGTGATGACACAGATTTGTTACATTGGCAGGCTGTTCCCATGAGTAGCATTGCCAACATGGGCTTGTCAATGCAATAGCTCACTTTGGGTGTGTCTCAAATATGTAGTGTATTTCAAAACACCTGTGACATCAACCTCTGATTGACATTTGAAAAAATGACTTCACTTTTGGGGATTTCCAACAGCAGTTAAATCACAGCTTTCCGGTTACTTTTTTTTTTGTTGAGAAAACATTGACCATAAACACCTGTGACATCAACCTGCTGCGGGGGCTGCAGCCCCCCCCGTCATAGCATCAGCCCCCCCTGGTGGGGGGCTGTGGACTAACCTAATATTGTACTTAAAAACGTGAAAAAAATACAAATAAAAAAATAAAAAACCAGACATAACAATGTGTTTAATGTGGGATTAAGATATAGTGTATAAGATATAAAACTAATGATTAATTATTTTAATATTTCGTTGATAAAAGACTAACCTAGCCTCCTCAGGAATGCTTCCGTCACCGTCAGAATAATGGCTTCCGTCAGAATAATGGGCGTTTACTAGCCGCTCTCAAGCGCACGACCGCATGCATAATTTTGCCACAAAGAACCGGCTGAAGAAATGATTATGAATTTGTCAAAAATAGCAAGGAGACATTTAATTGTTTATTATTATAAAATGGTGTTTTCTGTGTCGCTGCAAAGACGATGCGGACTCGCCATGAACGCCAGAGAGAAATGCACATTTCATATGGATTAGGCCTACATATTCAGAGAGTAGCCTATTTATTTTTCGTTTTGAATATTTTCGTTTAAAAGTAGACATTTTTAAGCTTTTTATAATAGATAGCCTATATTTCTCAAAACTGTCTGTGAGGCACAAGCTGAGTTTCTGCGCCCTCCAGTTCACGTGCAATACAAGTGATGTGCCGGCACCTTATTACATTGTCTGCTAATATATTTGCTTGTTTATTAAATACAGGCAATGGGTTGATAAAATATTGATCAAAATTAAGATACAATTTATACAAAACGAAAATCTTTTAAATAGAGTCTTTCTACAAAACAAAACTCAATAAAGTGGTCAAAATCATGTCTTACCCACTCCATGTCTCATAGGCTATTGCGCATGATGTATCATATCTTTCTCATGCTGCATGCTCACTTTCATAATAAACATTGATTAAAAATAAATAAAAAAAAATGTACATTAGCCTATAATATTTTAAACAAATATGAAACCAAATATGTTTTCTTTAATGGCTACAACACATAGCCTAAACAGTACAGAGATTTTTTTTTTTTAATTTTTTAATTTATTTATTTTTATTAAACATCAAAGTACAGGTACATCAGGTACAATTTTTGTGTATAAAAACAGTAACAATCACGCCAGGGGAGAAGACTAGTAGAGAAATTTCATGTCGTCAGTCACAACATAATGACGTCACATATTTTCCAACCCAGCCCTCAGCCCCCCCCGCATGAAACAGCTTCCAGCGCGCCTGTTGACCATCGTTCATAGCAATACAAAACATACTATAACATTAATTTGATGAGTAAAATCAATCTTTGGTGTTTTGCTGGTTTAAGTTGGTTTAGCTGGTCTCCTGTCCTGGCCAAGTTAGTGTTACGCTTTTTTAAGAAGGGATAGTGGAGCAAAACAATGGTAAAAAAGTCTGTTTGTGGGCTGGCACATTTTAAATCAGTGTCCACTTATAAAGGACGGATCCAGCTGTGAACACAATGCAGCACTTAAGATGTAAAAAGAGTGAAATTTGTTTATTTTATTACCTTGAAAAAGAAGTACAATAGTGTAAATTCTTATAAATTCTCATTATTAGGATGATCATTCATATGCCCCCTTTACTTTCAGACTATTCCTTATCCTCTTTCTGTCTGTTGTTTACTTTTACACAATGAACTTCTTTCTGTCTTTTAGTCTCAGCTGCCTTAGGAGATGCATTTTATGGTATGAATGGGTCATTACTGGTGATTGTACTGTCCTGTGAAAATTCTTTCTAAGAAAGATTGCACTGAAAGCCTGGTTTTTCAGCACATGCTGACTTTTTAAAATGGGCAAATCACGCTCAAGTCACATTTTACTAAAAAAAACAAAACAAATAAACGTATTTATTATAGTAATTTGTCATTAACTATAATATAAAATAATGTAATGTTTTGGCATAAATTAAAGGCAGTAGATCATATACTACAATTAAAAAACAACCAACAACAAAAAAAAACTTTATTTTTTAATTACGGCAATGATCAATTAAAAAACAAACAAAAAAAAAATTGTCATGAAGTCAGTTTGGTTTAAAATGTGACCTGATCATGTTCTTGTGAGATTTACTTACATTTCATACATATCTACAATTGATTTATATTTTGCTGGCTCTAAAAGGTCTTGGACTCAGACCCGGTTGATCAGACGCAGGAGGTTGAAGATTTGGATCTTCTGTATGACAGTCTAGAGGTTTATAACCAGAGCGACAGTGGCCCAGAGATGGAGGACAACGAGAGTCTTCTCAGCACTCCCAAACCCAAATTAAAGTAAGAGTCGTGAGTCATAGCGCTAGTCTGATGCATATTACACACAAAAATGGCAAGCCATTTTCAAAATCACATCAGATTGGTTGGCTTAAAGCAATTTGCTTGCTTTTTGTCAGTCCACTGGGAAATAAAGTCATGCAAAATTCCCTGGCTGTTATAAAGAAGACTTCTAAGGAAGAAATGGTGCATTTGACAAAGTTGCAAATTTCATGTAATTAAATCTTTGACAGATATTCAGAGTTTAGTTGGAGACAATTAGTAGCAAGCAAACTAGATATCCTTGTGGATATATTTCACTATGTTAAGTTCTGTAAGTTATTTCAACTTTCCCTTTTTTCCTTGGCCGTTCCTACTTCTAGATGCTCTACTCTTATTGATAATCGTCCACTGTCTTGTTGACTCTTAGTCAAAGTAAACGACTTCCAGTTGCTCTGTCTTTGCAAATCGCTGCCAGTGTAAACACCTCTTAAAGAATACTGAGGACAACTTAACTGATACTGGATCGTTGACCATGAAATCCAATTCTTGGCTCTAAGACTTAACGTGTGCATGTTTTCCACTCAAGCCATTCTTTGAGGGAATGTCTCACTCCAGCTCACAGACGGAGATCGGCAGTTTGCACAGTCAGAAGAGCCAACCGAGAGAGCCAACCTCCACTGTACGTCTGACATTTTCAATACTTGTATTATCAGTATTATTCTGCCTAGAAAAAAAGCAAACATAGAGCATGTCAATGTTGGTTGTATATTGTATATTTAATATAAATTTTCATCATTTTTCCCTTATAAATGTAAGCAAAGTCAGGTCAAACTCATCTGTCACAGTACAGATCATAATCATAAATCATAAATCAGTTTTGACAAAATGAGATGAGAAATTCACTCCCCTATAAAATAAAGTACACAGTCTTGTTTTCCTCTAATTTTCAAGTACTTTTTGCATCAAATCTAAGCTTGTCGTGTTGTGATTGATCTCAGAACTGCTTTGTTTGGTTAATTTCTTGCAACTCTTCATTAAAGATTTTTGTTGCATCCCCTACCCTTGTAGAAAAGAAGTGCACTTAATTGTGCACTTGTAATGTACTTCAAATCTTCAACGTATATATTTTCACATATAATATTAATGATATAAAAGGCCACTTGAGTGTACTTTTAGAGAGTACACTTTCAAGGACTGTTTCTTAACACTCAGTGACAAATGATTTAAGAATCGTTGTTTTAATAATCTTTAAAGAAGCACACTTATTCTGATGTGTTGTCTAACATGCTATAGCACATGTAAAACACTTGATTATAATTTGAACTGTAATGTGTTATTCAATATTATGTTTTAGCATTAATATAATTTAAATGTACTAAACTGCAACATAATTTTTACAAATGTGTAATTAAATTATTTTTTAAAAACATGACATGACAGTTTTGCATAGAAATGACAAAGTATATTTTTGTTCACCATAAATATTTGTCAGTACATTCAGCATCACTTTAACTATATTTCACTGTCAATAGAATTATGAAATTACATTTAAGATTAAGCTACAAAGAAATTACATATAAATATTAAGATTACTTAAGTCCTACATAAGTGGGCCAAAAAAGTACTCCAAAGTTCAACTAATTAAATTTAATATAATTTTAAGCTATAAAACATTCTTATTTAATTGCAATTAGCATGCACTTAAGTGCCAGAAAACATTGCATTCAGTTCATGCTTAAGTTCTTTTAAAATATATTGCTTCTAATATAAGTAATAGTGTACTTCTCTTTCAGAAGGGTCTGGAGGTAATGGGAAAATACTTGCAGAACCAAAGCATGAACCCTATGCTCACTACTGTGCTTTGTTTCTGTGCATGTATGTGTGTTTCAGGGTGGCGATCTGTTAACAGTGGATAAAAACAGGGTAATGGGTGGCAGAAATCCGGATGACCCTACAGTGGTGGACTCGGCAGCTGGGGTCAGTGACAATTTCTGCATTTCTATGTAACATACAGCAATTTTTACACAGCTCTCTGAAATACTGTAGAAGATTGATAACTGTATAGATATATAGGTGATGTAGTTTATTTACTTTTTTTTATTCTCTTGATTACTATTGGTTCTTTCTGTCCCTATCAGTTCACATCTGTTTAAAGGGAAGAGTAACAGTGTGTGAGTGTTTAAATGTGTTTACTGCCCAGCATCACCACAATAACAGCCCTAATGAGGCACTTTTAGAGAGATGGGAGGAGAGAGAGACAGAGCCAACAAATACAGTGCATCCATGAGGGACTTTAAAATGTTGTGCAGTAGGGTACATGTTATATTATTCTGTGTAGCTGGGATAGAATTAAAAGATGGGTCACAAATTAGAAGTACAAATCGAGGATTTGTAAAGAAGAATGTCGGAGGTTTTCAATATAAACCAAGAGGAGACTGGTTTTCCTTTGCTGTTTACAAAACTTGGTTCTTGCGAGACTAGCATATTCTCACTGGAGTTTACGCTACACCTTTGTCCTACATAATCCACTGAAACGGCACTCTCTCGTGAAAACTAGAGATTACTTTTTGTAAAGTTTAAATATGAATTTTTGTTTGCCGCATCAGTTCATTTCAGAAGGCCTTTATTAACTCCCTGGAAACTATGGAGCACTTTTTATGATGGATGGATGCACTTTTTTGGGCTTCAAATTTTCAACAGCCATTCACTGGCATTATAATGCTTGGAAGAGCCAGGACATTATTTAAATATAACTTTGATTGTATTCATCTTAAAGAATAAAGTCATATACACCCAGGATGGCTTGAGGGTGATTAAATAACCGGGTAATTTTAATTTTTGGGTGAACTATCAATGTAAGTATCAAAAGTAAAAAGACAAAAGCAGACATGTCCATATTCAAGGATTTCAGTGTTTTAAAACAGTACTTTTTACAGAAGAATTACTTCACAAATAATGGACAGTCATGACCTAAATATGACTTTTATTTACTCCATCAGTCACGTGCATGTTCAAGCTATCTTAGACATTTTGGCCAGTAAATGAGTTGTTGACTGAACAACAATTTCAGTCAGATCAGTCTGATATGGAAATGAATCGCTTACTGTGATCTGTGAACCAATTTTTCAGGTTCATTTGAAAGAATCAGAAAGAATCAACATCTCAGAAGGGGTGAGTTCTCCAGTTCAAAATAATGAGGAATGGTATGTTTTTATGAAATAAAGTGAAAAAAATATTATGCTTTGGAATGTAGAGAAGCAAACGTTTCCCAAAATAAAAATAAAAGCACAGATACTTGAAAAATTTACTTAAGGTAACAAAGTATAAATCCGCAGTCCACTGGTTAACAATAACAACACTACTAATGAATATTAAACTTAAGCATCTAGCTCGTAGATTTCAGATTCATATCTATAGACTGGAATATCATATTGTAAGACTTGGGCCAGTAAGCAACCACTTAGCAATCATTTAGCACACCCTAGCAACCACTCAGAACTCCCTAGAGTTGTGATGTCAAGTTTCATGCAACCAATCAGCGGTCACATTTTCTTCAAACAAGAGAAAAATCCATTTTATGTTTAGTAGAAGATGCTCTTCATAAGGGCCATCCTGTTTTTATTGTTTTTGTGCGCTGACTGTTGATAATTCAAGGCTGTGGTCTGTGTCGCACACTTAATCAGTCCTAACAGTATCTAGTGTGTTGAAGTCACACACACACACACACACACACACACACACTCTCTCTTTCAGACACATCCACATCGCAATTCTGCTTTGTGGCTAAGTGGCCGTTGCCACAGCAACATGAGAATTTTCACGGCCGCGCGAGCCCTTGAAGAGAGTGATACATGTTCCCGCCTGATGTTTATGTCTCCATGCAGGAGCTGGTGGAGGACGAGGCGGGTGGCGGCGTGGCATCATGTGAAGCCAGCATGAGCTGGGACATGAGCGCGGAGAAATTAGCAGGAACAGTGGGCAAACTCTGCAAGGCTGAGTCGCAGACTCTCATGTCGCCTAGGTAACACACGCGACCTTCTATTCTTGTCTTCCTGTTTTTACTTTCCATCTGTTTCTGTTGCAACCTCCCACTCTCAAAGTCCTTTTTTTTTCTGTCTGAACTTAATTAACTTAACTTGTCTTGAATTTAATAATAGACCTAGCAGATGTTCTTACATCTGGGTGTTTCTTTAACTACAGAGGGCAAATGTTTAGTGCAAAAACAGTGCAATAAAAATTTTAATGTGAATAAACTGGTGGTAATGCATCTGTCCCTATGGACAGGTTTTATTTTGGCATGTTTTTTCCATTGCACTGTGAAAAACTCTGGCCAACCAATAAGCTTTGCACTTTTGGTCACATGCCCATGTTAATTTCATCAGCGAAGACTATGACCCTGTCCCAAATGGCACCCTAAACCTTCACGGTCTTCCTCTGAGTCCACACTTTCGTTACGTAATGGCGCTTTGACTGTCGGGTAGAAGTCTGCTGCAGAGCTCGCCCCGGAGCGGGCTCAGCAGAGGTGCGTATCAAGGGCGCAAAGGGGGCGCACGCGAGCACTAATTTTGAATGCTAAAATGATTAATGGGACACCCTACGGTCTCGTGGACTTAACGGACATGCGCACATGGCAGCCATTGTAAGTCCGCAAGACCGAAAGTGCACATGAAGTGTTCCATTTGGGACAGGGCATATGACGAAAAATGTTCGTTGACAAGCTTTTTTTTTCATGACGAAAATGAGACGACAATAAGGTCAATAAACGGTAACTATGACAATCTCAACATGCAATATAATTGATGATAAAAACTAGACTAAATTGTAATTAAAAAAATATTTTTTTGTTTTGTCAAAAAATGAGGAGGCAAATATTGCGGACTGCTGTGTAACCGTGTAACCATTATACAGCATGATGAAAAAATGCTCTTGATTTGACACAGGACCAAGACTAAGACTAAATTAATGCTGCCAAAATTAACACTACAAGTCCAGAAATGCTACAGTTGCATAAAACTATGATTTGGTTGACGCTCACGAACAGACTCTATTGTTAAATAGAATTTGAAGCTTGCTCTGTCTTGTCTTCCTGTGATAAGTTAATGTCAAACAAAGTTGTGCAATGTTTTGCATCCCAGAGATGTTTCTGCTTTAATGTAAGCACCACCTATTGTCAGAGACTGACAATGCATTTGCATTCATTTTTTTTTATGCACTGGTCTGAACAGACGCATCATAAAATTGAAAATCTGGTCAAATGTTTGTGCTGAACATCATTCATGCTGGTGGCAGTAGGCCTTTACTGAACAGTAAAATTAACAGATTACAACTTTTTCTCACATATATATTTATAGATGCCATTATAATTTTTCCTTAGATTTTATTGTTTTACCATTGCCTCTCTGTAAAACATGAAATCCGTAAAACATGAAAATCTATCATAAAAAAATATAAGCCAAACAATAGACAAACTTTATTTAGATAAAACTTTCCACAAATTGCAACTGCAGTTTTGTCACCCCAACCAACAGTTTTGCCCTAATAAAATTTTATATCGAATGAACCGGTGGCAGTTTATCTGTTTAGACTAACACCCGTATTTGCATGCCAACAATTTACAAATAACTTTTGTTTCGCCCTGCAAAAAACTCTGAGCATCCAGTAAGACTGGCACTTTTGGTCACATGCCCAGAGCTGGTGCTGTTGCATAAAACTACAATTTTGCCCTGAAAATTGGAAAGTCACAAAATGAAACTGAAGTAGCAAAACATCTTTTCTTCAATATTGTGATGTACATCAGAGTGAAATGGATATTGGAAAAACAGGACGGGGACTTTGTTCTATTCATCAGTTGTTGATTGAATGGATATGGATCAAATCCGAGATTGCAGACAGTTGTTGAAAGGAATGGGTTTTAAGTAAACTAAAGTCTGGTGCAGAATATGTCACCACAGAGAAGTCTGTAGATCGAATGCAGTCACATTCACGATAAGATTAATATCATGCATTTACCAAATAAAGTAAATGTTTATTTCATGCCGACTTGAAACCAGCGAGTGTGAAAAGAATGTTTTAAGAGAGTTTATTTTCTAAAACTCCACAGGACTGAAAGTGCTCAGTTGAAGAAACGCCCATCTGTTATATTTCTCTAGTGGTCCATCACAACATCAAATCGTCTGTTCTTCCATGCAGTTTTCTAGTTGGTTGTTCTCACAGGCCTCTACTAGACGGCATATGTGTGTGTTTGCAATGGCTAATGAGCTCATTAAGACTCAGTCCCCGAGCGATGGGCTCACAGATACTTTAGGAAATGTGGAACGCAGTCGTGCATCACGGACTCGCCTCTTTTTAGCTTCTTTCTGTGGTGCCTTGGGAGGCAGAAGATGCCACAAATTGTGATGCACGATCAACTCTGTTATTATAGTGCTACAGATCTTAGTTCAGACTGAAATAACAACTGTGAAGTGTTCTTCATCTGAGCTGAATATTGTATATTTATATCCAATCCAGTGGGTCAAGACTCCATCTAGAACCAGCTACAATGTTTTAAAGCAGACCTTTGCGTGCAGCAGGTTTTAGCTTGGTTTTCCAGCTTGACAAAAATGTCTTGCGGGAACTATAATAACTAAAAACAGCAATGCTAATATGTCTTTCTCCTTGTTGGGTGGCCAGTAAAACAGACAGTAAGCTGCAGCGGCGTCCGCGCAGCACATCCATGAAGGACAGACAGAACTCTAAAGCTCAGAGCGATCGCACCAGCAGCATCGAGAGCGAGACCTCGCCAGACTCCAGGCTCATCACACAGGTTTGTGTAAGTGTGTGTTTGTGTCTGCCGGGATAAGAATTAAGGAAATACTGATAGACTGATTTGTGTACACGAGTGCTCATTTTCTGACCTGACGTGCTTTCTGTCGCAGGTCCCGAGGAAATCAGTGTACGATCAACTCAACCAGATCCTGAACTCTGACGAACATCTGCCGGAGAATATCATTCTCATCAACACTACAGACTGGCAGGGACAGGTGTGTTTTTAACACTGCTTTTCACACTGTGTCTCTGTCTAGTTTTCCAATAAAAGTACTAAAACATCCTAAAACAACATAAAATGTAATTGAGAATCAAAACCGTGTAATGAGAGAACACTTTTCAGAGAATTTATCTTGTATTACGTAACTTTTTTCTTACCGTTTTGGCAAATAATGTCTTGTTTTAACCGTAAACCTTGCTAGATTTTGGTACATTTGGTACATTATTTTCCTATTATGTTTTGTAATGTTTCTTCTCAAGAAAGCATATAATTTTGATGTTTTGCGAATATGTTTCAATATTTTTAGTGGACAATGAAAATGACCAATTAAAGTAAAAAAATATGTTTTTTTTGTGTGTGTATTTTAGTTATTTCATAAAAAGGTGCTTTTGTAAAATCAAGTTTAAAGATTTTTAGCAACTTCTGTAATCAAGTAAGTAAATTATTTATCATGCAAGTTAGTGGATTAGTGTTTATTAGTATTCTACAATGTGGATACAATGATGACTTCAAAACAGTAACAGTGCAGTAAGAGGGTTATAATTATAAAAAGAAAAGAGGAGACTTGTCCTTGATTTACTTGTCTCAGAGTTCACTTGATTTATTAAATAGTACATTATTTTAATAAGAGATGGTTATTATGGTAACAGGATTGACGCATTAACCTGGGCATATGAACTGTTTTTATCACTTGTCTTGTCTGTTTGGATTTATGTGTCCTTCCCTGAGGCTGATGTGTCCCGCAGGGATAGCCATTACGTACATCCCAGTCCTCATTACTTGTTTTCATTCACTTTAGTCTCTTTAGCATTCGCACTAATTCCCTCGTGCTGTTTTTTGAACTGTGAACTCTGTTTCTGTGGCAGTATATGAATGAGATTCTTCAGGAGCACAAGCAGCCTATTGTGTCCACCGTCTCCCCCGCAGACGTTCAGGCCGCCTTCAACACCATCGTCACCAGGATTCAACGATTGTAAGCCTCACTGTGCACTCACCACACACAAATACATGTCTGTGAGAACTTGAGCATGATATTTCGCATCTCTCTCATTTTGGTCATTGTGTCAGCTGCAACTGCAATGCACAAACACCACCCACCATTAAAGTGGCAGTGGCCGGCGACCAGAGTTACCTCAGCACGGTCCTTCGCTGCTTTGTGGAGCAGCTCGCCAACAAGACGCCCGATTGGTTAAGCTACATTCGGTTTCTAGTCATTCCTGTCGGTAAGCAGAATAAAGTATCTGAAGCACGTCCCAATAATTATCTCTCAAAATATCTTCATTTATTTGTTTTATTTTTATATATATATAGTAAAATATGCTAATTACAATGGGTTTTATAGCTGTTTTTCATATGTGACCTGTGCTGGCAAAATGAGTCAGAATGCGCTACTAATTCTAAAACAGATAGTTCCGGTCCTTGATTCTGATTGGTTGAGCCACGTTCGAAGCTGTTACACTACAAACATACACCTTTGTTTACTTCTGTGTGTTGCTCGGCAACCACTTTTTTTGGAACCACAACTTTTTCTGAGGAACTACATTGTTTGGTGGAAGAATACTGTTTTTATTAATATCATTACACTTTATTTGCTCGGTTTCATTATTTTGGGAAAGCTTACTAAATTTATGGAATAACCGTTTTATAAAACAATAAGCCCCAAGAAGCTGTGGTTTACAGTGAATTTATAACAGCTAAACAAACAGCTATAACAACGCCCCTTAGCTGTTATAAATTCACTGTATACCACGGCTTCACGGGGCTTATTTCCTATTTTAATATAGCAATAATACTTATTTTGAGCTACAGGCAAAAAAAGGTTAAAAATTTTGGTCGAATTTGAGGCTTTCACAAAAAATGAGTTAATTAGGCCCTTATCTAGCAATCCCAATGCTCCAAAGAGTAATTAAACATCTAAAAGTATCTTAATTTGTACGCTTTCTGAGAGGAGTTTTCTTCTCGCGCAGATTGACATCTGAAGGGCACACGATCTGCATAAATATACACAAATACACAGAATTACAGTAGTCACGCAGACATAATCTGTGATGTCTTAAGTGAACGTTTGGGGAACTGTTGGGGAAAAACATCGGATGTGTAGCATTATATCAGATCCGTGCAGTACACTATGTCTTAATGTCTTAATGTTACAATGTTAATCAGACAATTAAAGAGTGAAAATCCCGCTGCTCTTGATTTTGCTTTTGTAGTTTTAATAATCAGTTTGTAATGAACACAAGTGATTTACTTTTTGTTTCTCGTACATGAATGTTTTTGTTTAGATGTAAACGGAAAAAAGTAATACTCTATACACTTGTTTCTTTCTTATATTGTTCTCTTTTTTAGATTGTGCTATATTGTCACCATATTTGGTGTTTAGTGAGTGTTTATTTTGGACTTTGGTCCGATGTGAAAGACAGCTACTTAATTCTGCGGTATTTCTTCAATGTGAGCAAAATGTACTTTGTTTTTGATCAGGCTGTCATCCACTGGCTAAGTACATCTCAACATTTGACAACAAGTTCAATAACATCTTCATGGACGCCGGATGGAGGGACGTGTTCGGGAGGCTAGAAGCTCCTAATTCAGGTTAGCGAGTCTGCTAATATGGGCTCTTCACATGATTTCTTTGTTATCTGATTTGATGCTGGTTCTTAATCTGTGCGATGTTTAAAAATGTCTACAGATAATATTGATGTGGCCGGACGTGTCTCGCAGTATCTGGCTGGAGCCAGCCTCTCCCACCAGTTCCCTATTTCTGAAGCAATGCTCACCTATAAACAAAAAAGGTATGGTCTCGTGATATGTGTGCATGGAAATATGTAATTAATGATGTGGCGTGCGTCAGTTATGCTTAAATGTAGTGTATGTTTGTTCACCATCTGGCCAAAACACAGTTGAATAAAGTGTGTCCTAATCCAAGAAGTCTAAAGGGTTAATCTTACCATATTTGCCAACATGTCCAAGCCATATTTTACCCCAAATTCAAAAGAAAAATATATTAAATGATATTTCAGTTAAAGAAAATTAAGGTGTTTTTTTAGAACAATTCTTTATTACAGTAAAGAATGTACTATGTACTGAAAATCATCACTGACAATTACAAAAAAAATTACAATTGTGCAGATACACTGCAGCAATGAGGATTTAGGCAATACATAATGGACCTTAAATGCAAAACCATCTTTGTTTTAATGCAAAATATAAATTCTTATTCGTTTTGTTTTTGGGGTGAAATTTTTGTTTTTGACAAGGACATGTTTTATGAGATTATATCAATATCGGCAATTAGTCCATAAAGTAGATCGAACAATCAGTTGCACTTGCATTTTCTTTTTTTTAATTATGTCACTCGTTTGTTTTATCTGGTTTTATTTTGTCATTGAGACGTGGACGTGTGTTGGGGATGGCGCAGTAACGGTTATGCTTTGGTCTTTTGTTTTTGCCTTCAAGAAGAGAAGTTTGTATTTTGATTTTTACATCAGGTACCTAATCATGTGTTTGGGTTGACGTTTTAATGTTTGCTGTGGTTTAAATCACTCATGCTCTCAGTGTGTTAACCTCACACACACCTGTCTGCGTGACTGCTAGTTTTTGCTCACTGTGTGTTTTTCGTGTTCATAATCCAGTCTTTTTGTGTCTTTAACTGATTCAGTTTGGTTTGAGTTTAACAGGTTTGGAGAAAAGAGATGGGGACGAACTTTGAAAAGAGACGAGTGAACTAGGGTGGTTATAAATGTGGTTGTTGCTTGTGTCCAAAACGTTGGCTAAATGCCTTCTTATTAGAACAGGTTTTCGAATGATTTGGGAATAAAGGAACAGAGAATCCTGTTTTACCACTAGCAGACTGTGCTAAATTAGTCAATATCCAAATATTGGATGAATATCAAAGTACACGCACACACTGACTGGAACATAAATCTGTGATAGTCTAAAGAAGGAAGGAAGAAGGAACCAATTATCACTTTGAAGCAGAACAAAATAGAGAAAGATGAAGGGAGATATAGAGAGAGGGGCCCAGGGGTACAGAACGTGATAAAACACCTATAGAGAGGCAACCAAGAGAAATGAATGAAGTGAGAATGGACAGCAGAGATTGTTACGCCGCAGGTGTGTCATCAGACCACATTAAAATATCAACAATAACTCCAACCCATCATTTTACAGTTGCATTAGCTGACGCATCAGAGCAGAGACTAAAATAAACATTAAACAGTGTTCAGAACCCAGTTTATTTCTGAAATGTTGTGCATGACATGTTCTAAGTGAAATATGACATTCAGCCAGGAAAATAAATGTTGATTTCACTCACTGAGAATTGATTAGATGTGCTTGAACTCGCATTTTACAATTTAGTTTATGCCCTTTGGCCAAGCAAATCGAAACTTATTTTTATGTATGAGCAGTTTTATGTTTGAGCAGTTTGCTGAAATCAAAGTCATGTGGTGTGACCAACTAAACATGCATGGAAAAAATTAAACAAAAAATAACACAGGAAAACATGTTATAGAGAGACTGACTTTTTATTCAGGTCAATAAATCTCTTAAAATACCAAATAATTATTAGTTAAATGAATATGATGTCTTGTGGTGCTACTCTACACTAATTTAATATTTAATAGTAATTCATCATTTTAAAACGACACTTTTTAAAAAGAAAAAAGTTATGATTAAGTTGTATTTAATGTATAAGGAAAATGTTCTTAAATATTTAAACTTTTCTTAAAAAAAAAAGCAAAGAACCTGGCACAATTTTTTTAAAATAGGAAACTCTGATGGTGTGTGCATACCAAAAGCAAGTGAATATTTGCATCGCGTTATCGCTCTAGATTACTCGTGAGATTTTTTACGTGTCACTTGTGCAAATTAAAACATCTCGTAATGCTCTCCTCCATTTTCTGATCCAACCAGACTTGTCAGTAAGCTCTTCGCAGATTGACTTGTGTGACAGTGCATCATGTTAATTGAGTGACGCGGTTGAGGCATACGTTGCGTGTTCACGGTAATTCAGTTAATTCAGGTAATTTGTGCGAGTAGATTACACACAAAGTCAAATGACTTTATATGTAATCTACGGAGCCCCACACATAACATGCAAGAAAAAATCAATAAATCGTGTGCACGATTTACTAATTCGTTCACTCTATGTACTAAAACGTGCACACGATTACTATTCCGTTCCCCCGATGTGCTAATTCGTTCCCTCGATTTGCTAAATCATGCACACAATTTACTAATTCGTTCTCTTGATTTATAAATCGCGTACACGATTTAGCCTACTATTTTTGCCTGCATGCCATGTGCGGGGCTCCATAGTAATCTACTTGCATGAATAATTTATTTTGCTTTTGGTGTGCTCACACCATTAAAAGACATTAACCCAGCTGGTGGAGTTAAGGTTTAATTTTTTTTACGTTTTATTCGAGACAACTCAAGTAGATGTCTGCAAGCAGAGAGCTTTCTCGGTTGTGATTGGTCATTGTATATGTTGGTCAGACATCCCATCTAAGTAGGTGATTCTTGACCTAAAAAAGCTGCAGTGTGGATCAGACTTTATGCTTATAGTCAAGTCTGGCTTCAGGAGAGGAGTTCAGAATCTTGGAAGTTCCTTGTGTTCTGGTTTCTTGAGTGTTAGAGAGCAGCTTAGGCGCTTGGGAAGAGTCACAGAAGATTAAAAGATTATATAACAATGAGTTCAATAATGAAGCGCCCCCATAGCCTGCGGCCTTACACCCCCGATTGGTGGAGGATGTAAGAAGCTATCCCAGCGTCCTCTCATGGCATGAGCCCTCACACTCACTGTGGCCTCACAGCACTCTGTCCACTAGAGGGCACCACTCTGTGTCACACTATCTGATCTGACACCCCCATTCTCACCCCCCCCCCCCCCCCCACACCCTGACGACTTCACACGCATCTCTCAGACCATCCACCCTCACTGACAGCATAACATTACACGTCCTGCCAGCCCTGTGCTAACCACGCCCTCCTGTTTGACCTCCACAGCCCTGATGAAGACTCCTGCCAGAAGTTCGTCCCATTCATTGGGGTGAGAAATGCTTTCTCTTTCACTTCCTCTCTGTTGTTGTTCTAAAATATCAGCTGCGCTTTACACAGGTATACTTGGTTTTCCATTTACAAAAACATTAGAGGCACATACCCCATGTTTGTTATAGTGAGAAATGTGTTTATATGTATATTTCTTATATTATTTTAATTATAAATAGGATTAATCGCATCCAATATAAAGGTTTTGTGTGTGTACTGTATATATTTATTAAGTATGCATATATATATATATTATATATATATATATATATATATATATACAGACACTTTAAGTATATATTTTGAAAATATTTACATGTATTTACATGTTTATATTCATATAATTTATATTATATATTTAAATATATTATATATTTTTATATTTATATTATATATTTATATTATATATTTAATGTATAAACATTTTTCTTAAATATATACATGCGTGTCTGTATTTATATATACATAATAAATATACACAGTACACACACATATATTGTGTACACAAAAACATTTATTTTTGGATGTGATTAATCGTGATTAATCGCTGACAGCACTAATATATATATATATATATATATATATATATATATATATATATATATAATATATTATAATATAAAATAATATATTAGTATCTAATTTTGCCTACAAACGTTTAGCACCACCAAGTTATCTACTTTTATAAAATGTTGTTTACGTAAGGTTTATTACAGGAAAATAATGAAACCTCTCAAATTTGTATTCAGAGATTTTTTTTTTTTAAGAATTTTTATGTGTGAGGCATTAACAATATGTTCTGCAGTTGTACGTGTAGAAAACAAGATTTTACACAGCCATCATTTGTGAATTTTATGTTAGTTTTTATACCAAATTTGTTAGTTGTAGTGTAGAGAAAATGATGTACCAGTTACTGTATATTGTATATTCTGTATAATGAAATATTTGCAACAGAATTGTGTAAACACAGACTTCAGATATGCTACATACATTATTGTCACACCTTGTCATGATTATTTATGACGTTACACCTATGTATGTATAATGTGTACATATCATTAATGTAATAATATGTACATTTCCAGTTATCTTCTATATAGTTTTTCAAACCAATTTTGTATAAACTTGGATTAACTTTTTTGATCAAGAACAAGATGTAAGAAATCAGTTGTTATGACTAGCGGTTAGTTCCATCATGTTAAAAATGTTTAAGCCTCGAGCATTGCATTGTGGGCTACAGTTTTGTGCACAGTGCTGGATGTACAGTATATTGGGGGTATTCTGTGCATACGAAAAAAATACTACAGAAATGTCATTTAGGATGTGTTTTCTTGCAGTTGGTGAAAGTGGGGATTGTGGAGCACAGCTTATCTACATCAGGTAGGATTTACTTGAGTCAGGAACACAATGAACACAGTAACAGCAGTGAAACATGACTGATGTGTGTGTGTCGTCTGGCAGTGGACTCTGATGATGCGGTGATGGTGGGCAGTGTGAACATGCTCTCCTCACCTCCAGCACAGACAGGAACACCGTACGGGAAAGACGTGACCTCCACCCCTCCGTCATCCCCCTCTGTTTCTGCCAGTCTCTCTGGAGCAGGGTACGAGAAACTGTGCATGTGCTTGTGAAAATGTAGCATAAGAATCCCGATTGGTTTCCCAGACAGCATATCGTAAGCAAATGAGATTGCATGAGTCTAATATGACCATTCATCCCTAAAGTTATTCCAAGACAAAAATGAAGTGTTACCAACTTCAGCGCAACATTATGTAAACCATTTCAATGAGAAATGAGGTTGGAAATAGAAAAGTATCAAACACTGTTGCATTGATAAATCGACGTGAAACCCCTTACTGTACATCTACTGCACACTTGTATCTCAAACATACGTGTATGCAGTTCTCCAGGAACCGGTGGGGAGGTGATGGGTCTTCAGGTGGACTACTGGACGTTACAGGGTGCAGAGAAGAAGAAGGAAGGTGAGAAGAGAGACGTGGGGATTAAGAACACGCTGAAGAGCAACTTCCGCTCGCTGCAGGTTTCCCGAATCCCCAACGGAGGGGAGCCCACACCTCCTCCTGGAATGGCCATGACTGTTGTCATGAAGGAGAAGAACAAGAAAGGTGTGTTAAAATGAGCTGCTGGCTCGTGAAGCGTCGAAAGCGGTTAATTTGTCTGCCATGTGCTGTTACTGCTGCTTCACGTCTGGTTTCCTTCTACTCTCAGTGATTTTCCTGAGCAAGAAGCTAAAAGAGAAGGATGTGGACTCTAAGAGTCAGGTGATAGACAGCATCAGCAGACTCATCTGCACCGCTAAACACCAGCACACCATGCTGAAGGGTAAACCAACACACAGACACAAACCTGCACAACCCCCAGCACATAGTGAAGCTCGTAGTGAGAGTGTCGTTTGTTGGGTGTACTCTACTACCACCCTGTGGTCACTAAATGTGATATTTGTTGTGAAACGTTGCATGGGTCCTTATTGTGGGATGTAACAGGTTTCTTTTATAATAATAGTTTGGCTTGCTTAGTTAGGGACACTTCATTTATAGTGATATCGTTGACTTGATTGCAAATTATTGCACAGATACTATTTAAACTGAACTGAGCTGCATGATGACATCACTGAATTCAATGATGAACTGCCTTTAATTGAAAAATTAGTGTTAATAATGTCATTTTGCATCATTGACACACTATTTTCCTAATTAATGTTGTTCAGTTGCTTTGACACAATCTGTATTGTTAAAAGTGCTATATAAATAAAGGTGACTTGAATTGAATAGTAAAAGTTTGGGATCAGTAAGAGATTTTTAAGACATTAATACTTTTATTCACCAAGGATGCATTAAATTGACCGATAGTGTCTGTAAATATTCTTATAATGTTACTAATAATAAAAATGTTGTTCATTTGAACTTTCTAATCATCAAGACATGGCGAAAAAATATCCCGGTTTCCACAAACATATTAATTACAACTGTTTTTGACATTGATAATTATCAGAAATGTTTCTTAAAGGATTAGTTCACTTTCAAATAAAAATTTCCTGATAATTTACTCACCCCCATGTCATCCAAGATGTTTACGTCTTTCTTTCTTCAGTCGAAAGGAAGGTTTTTGATGAAAACATTCCAGGATTATTCTCCTTATAGTGGACTTCAGTGGCCACCAAACGGTTGAAGGTCAAAATTACAGTTTCAGTGTGGATTTAAGTGGCTATGAAAGGTTTGAGGTTAGGAATTAGGGTTTCAGCTAGCGAAACGATCGACCATTTAAAAAAAAAAAAAAAGTGTATGCTTTATAAAGAGAAATGCTGGCCTTGCACTGCTCTGCGATGTGCATCCACGACACGTACTAACATTGAGAAGGTCACGCTTGGCGCAGAATCTTAATGTCCCCAAAGTCTTTAACAGTAGGCTATATCAAAAGTACTACATGTATATTTCAACATGTATTATTGTTGTGGACTTTTTTGTCAGCCAAACGGTTGAAGGTCAAAATTACAGTTTCATCTGTGTTTGTTTATCAGTCTGGCTATGGCGCCGGCTACAAAAGCAAGAGTTAAATTTAAGGTGATGAGTAATGAATTTGGGCTCAGGTGGTGGTGATGTGTTTCCCATATATTTACTTATTTGTGGCACGCGCCACAATATCAAAATTGACCGATTTTCCAAAAGGCTTCGTTGAATAAACATGAGCACATACTGCATGTTTAAAAATAAAAACGAGGCGCAGGTGTTTTTATATCACTGTATTTCTGAAGGAAGACAATCTTCTAAAATTTTCGATGTCATTTTCATTTCATCTTGCATGTCTGATAAAGCAGCGTTTGTGAGGTCAGCACTGCTTTGTGTACAGCTGTTATTGGGGAAACCTCTGTTTCTTCCGCTTTAAAGCACCTCCTGCCAGCAGAGAATGAATTAGCATTTTCAATAAGTCCATCTGATTTACGCAGTAAAAATATTTTGCTTGTTATCAAAAATAATCAACAATAGAGGGACTATTTAGCTGTTGTTATTGATTCTATTTGAAAGTCTACCTGAAGTTAAGTTAGGGCTACAAAAGCGCGCATGCCAAGTGAATTTTGTTTATGTTGTTGATGTTGAGTAATATTTTTTGTTAAATTGATAATCAGGAATCAGGAAATTTGGTTCAATCCAAAGTTCTGGCTTGAAACTCTAGATGGCGCAGTCCGATAGGTCTAACTCAATCTGACATAATGACATCATTATCACAGGTGCAGCTGATTGGTTGTCTCCTGTATCAGCAGCCAATGAGCTCGCTGCTCAATATTCAAATACTCGGCTAGTGCTCGCTGTAGCAGTTGCAGCATGCTTCAGAAACCCTCCACCTCCCCAGCTCCACCTGTATAGATCTGCAACGGGTTGATCATGTATGCTGTGGGGGTTATTAATATATGTTATATGTGCAGTAGAGGTCGACCGCTATGGGTTTTTCTTTTATGGCCGATATTTAGAAATCAGGGCAGCCAATGGCCGATATATGATGCCAGTTTTTTTTATTCAACGAAGTATAAGCCTTTTGGAAAATCTGTTTGTGGCTGCAGTTTTGATATTGTGACGAGTCGCCACAAATAATTAAATGTTTGGGAAACACTGGACACTGCTACAAGTCAAATGGCCATTGTCATGTACATTGCATGCCAGTCCCTCATGTGACAGAAATATGATTAAACATATTTTGGTAATATTCTACTACTAGATTTGGTAAACTGAAAATCTGGTTTAGATGTGATTGTTGTGTGTTTTTATAGTAATTCTGCATTTGCTGTTAGATATATTTTTGTGTGACTTCTCACAGCAGTCATTTATATCGTCGTCTTTGTCTCTGCAGTGTCCATCGATGGCGTAGAGTGGCACGATGTGAAGTTTTTCCAGCTGGCCGCGCAGTGGCCGACTCACGTGAAACACTTCCCTGTAGGAATCTTCGGCTACAGCAAGCCCATGTGACCTGCTGCTGCTTCTTCAGCACGAGGGGAATTTACGGATGTGGGATAAAACAGACAAATGGATTTTCCTGTGGAAATGGTCAAATTAAAAGCCTGTGTCCTTGACAGAAGTGTTGTCCGTGATGTTACTTGTCATTTTTGTTGCTTTGGCGGTGGAAGGATCACTGGCGTGTTTGAAACAAATGCTGTCTTTTATTTCACGGCAGCTTCAGTTTGCACTTTGTTGGGTTAGAGTTTGTTATTATTATTTCTGTGAAATTTTCCTTGTTGATAATTGTTCTGTGTACAATATTATAGGGTGGGATTTATGAAGTGAGCTTGATTGAATTTGCATTTAAAACGTTTGATAATGCCGTGTTAATATTTACAGGCGGGAAAGGTTAAAGGAATAGTTTGCCCATCTTAGGACGGATTTGTGTGAGGATCAGTTCTCCGTAGCTCTTAAATCTCATTCTGTGCCAGTTTTGATGTCTGTAAGTTGATGATGACAAAAAAAAAATCAGTTTTGGGTGAACTGTTCCTTTAAATGACAAGTGGGAGGGGTTCAGATGCAAGTGGGAGGGGCCACAGAACTGGTGGGAGGAGTTTATGTTACTGTTCATTGAATGATTTTAGCCTAGCTGTGAATTCTAAAGGGCACGTCCTTTAAATTTTAGTAACGTGAATACTTTTAGATTAAGATTAAGGTTATTTAATACAGTACTTTATGATTTCGTTACCTGGATGAATATCAAAGGCGTGTTGACGTGGACTAGCGTGGTGCTTTGGTATTTTGTATGAAGAAGGCAGCTTGTGTGGGTTCAGCCTAAAGTGAGATCTCAGTTTGTAAAATGTTAAATGCTTTAAAAAGCCCTTTAAATCGTTTTATTCCCTCTGTGTGGGGCGATGAGCAGATATTTTCACTTTTTACTCTTTTAACATTTCTACCTGCCATCTCTGATCGTTCACGGTGACCGTGTTACCAGGTGTTTTTAGAAAGGCTGTGTCTTTGTGTTGCATACAGGGTCCAGTTACTGCCGGCTAATAAGGGCTCAAACTACAAGATTGTTGGGATGATAAGAGGACGTCCGGTCCAACTTTTTGTAACTTCTGTGGTGGATCTGTTCATGTTCTTTCGCTCTTCAAAAGTCCTTTTACAAAAATGGCCTGTTTGTAAATACTGAGGGAGGGTGAGGGCTTTACCTGTGGTTGTATCTGTGTGTTCGAATGTGTGTGAGAGAAAAAAGATAATTTTTTCAGTATTAATTTCATTGAGTTTGCTGTTATGGCTTGTGGCGTTATTTTACAGCCAAGCGCAAATATAGTTACAATGCGCATAAAATCGATGTATTCGTGTCTTTCATGAACAGAACTGTTACTGTTCTTTTCATTCTATGTTTTAACCAAGTTTTTGTTTTTTGAGGTGGACTGCTGAGGTTTGTTCAACCATTTCGGGCCTCTGGTTGTTTTTAAGCACTACTTTTAGGGCAACGTGAGAATTTAAATCTTTAAAACCGAGAGAACACTAATATTTGATCTGTCTGTTACAAATAGAAATGCAGACATTTGCACAAACCGTATTTTTAAGTTGGACAGTATTGATTTTGAATGAACCACTGAGGAAAGCTTCTCTGTAACGTGTGTACATAAACGTACAGTATACTGCCATTTCATATCCTTTATACTGGTTTGAATTGTCATACAAATACTAAAATGATTTTAACCATGGCCGCATTGTGATTTTTTAACATTTACTATTTGTTTTTCTATTTCCCTTTTGAAAGGAGTTGAACTCTTTTATAGGCTTTTTTTTGTTTGTTTGTTTGTTTTGTTCAGTTTTGTTTTCAGACATTAATGAAAATAAGAAAGTGAACCGGTGTGTTCTGTTTGTTGAGTGCACAGACGAAAACTTTCTTTTTTTTCAGTATTTGATAAATACTTGCTGGAGGATTGTGCAAATAAATGACATATAATTAAAATAAAAATATGTTTGTGTTGTTTGTTCTGAAACTGAATACATTAAGTTTTTAGATTCAAGTATTTTATTAATTCTAGAAAATCTATCTAGTTTAGATTACTAATACATTATTTAACCTTTTATGGTAAGTATAATGCTAGCTGTTGAGAATTTCACATTAAAGGGATACTTCACCCCAAAATGAAAATTTTGTCATTAATCACTTTGTTCATCTTTGGAACACAATTTAAGATATTTTGGATGAAAACCAGGAGACCTGTGACTGTCCCATAGACTTTTTGTAAGCTAAGAAAACAAAAATAACGACTTTATTCAACAATTCCTTTGTCAACAGTCTCCTCTGTGTCTCTCATTATCACTGTATGCTCTTCTGTATCATCCGCTCCACAAGGATGCGCTGTTTCTACGTGTATTTAGCTTTGATTTGACAAAGGAATTATTGAATAAAGTCGTTATTTTTGTTTTCTTAGCTTACAAAAAGTGTTCCCGTCGCTTCATATAACCCAGATTGCACGTCTGATGGCAGATGGAGTATTCTGACGAACACTTTCATACCTTTTATGGACCTTGACACTGTTATTTATTTGGCAGTCTATGGGACAGTCACAAGCCTCCCGGTTTTCATCCAAAATATCTTAAATTGTGTTCCGAAGATAAACAGAGCTTTTACGGGTTTGGAACAACATGGGGGTAAGTGATTAATGACAACATTTTCATTTTGGGGTGGAGTATCCCTTTAATGTGCATTCAGTAGTATTCTAGCCTAGCGTTAGCATTGCTGTACTTTAAGGTGTTAAACGCAGCACTGCCATCTATCGATGAGAATTATCATAGTTGTTTCTTGAGCTTTATGTGAATTTCACTGATACGGGTGAGTTTTAAAGAGTGGTGCACACAATAAATAATTCCCTTATCTGTCCAACAACCAAAGAAGCCACTTGGGCATCTCTATCCAGTATTTTCTACATTAAATCTTCCCTTGTTGTAAGGATTACCAATGTTTACGCTCATCTTTTTTTCTTTGTAGTTCTTTCTGACTTCTAGCTTTAGACATTTTCAGCTTCCTGATCAAGATAATAACAGTGTATATAGTCCACTGTCTTCATTTTTCACATCACCAAACATTACTAAGAAGATCTTGCTGTGTCTATGTATTATTTTAGGCTGTTTAACGCGCAGTGTTGGGCTCGTTACTCAATAAAATGTTTATATATTACTCATTAGTTACTCCTTTCAAATGTAATATCATTACTTTACCTATTACTCCCAGCCAACAGTGATTAGTACACTACCAAAAAAATGAGAACTGCATCATTTTTGCAGTCTGTGATTTGTTTGTATAGACTCTAGCCTGTGATTCATGAATGTTAATGAATAAAATGAAGAGCACCTACAACTGATTCTTATAGCACATTTATAAATATGTATTTATTTGGTTTCATATGTCATCTGTCAATGTGCCTCTTTGTTGATACTGGAATTCCTGGAGAGAGTTGTCTCCTCACAACAAGAAGCTCCCTGGTTTGAATCCCAGCTGAACCAAAAAGTCTTTCCTTCAGATCTGGTTTCTCTCATAATCCAAAGATGTGTGAATTACAGATGCAAGGGGTGAGTGAAGATTTGTATATTTTCAAGGGCCAAACACACACTTGGCAATTACGAGTGGAAATTACATTGAAATAATAGTCTTTTAATTTAATGCATCCTGAAACAGTATAAATTATGTCTAGAAGAGACCTTAAATTATGTTGAAAACATGTCCACAATGACATTTGAACTAGGTCCCATGAACGTCTACAGCCCTGTTTAAAAATGGCACACATTATGAAAGCAACCCGCACAGACACTTTTTATTTTTATTATGTCTGTATTTAATGTAAGTGTACACCATTCAGATGACTCTCCATGAAACACAATTTTTCTAATGTGTGAAACTTAACACCTGCTAAACATCTTTAAAGTTTTTGACAAAACAGACCCAAAGGGAAAAAAAAATAATGTGAAAGAAAAGGAATGTTTACTTAAAAAAAAAAAAAAAAAATCTTAACAGTTCTTTATTCCTGTTTATTTCTATCCTTACATTTTATTCCTTAATTAAAGTCACGTTTAATGTTATATTTGATACACAAGCACATGAATCTTTATCATGTGTCATCTTGTACTGCATTGTTATTAAAGCAGAGCTCATCCTCACTGTTGAAGCTAAAATGGGACTGATTTTTTAGTCCTTTACATAGAATATAGCCGTGTGTGATTCTTTGGCACACATGAATAATCAGTTTTATCTGTGTTAGGCCTACTGTAGTCATTCAGTAATTCCAGCTGCATCTTATTAAACAATTTCGAATTATGAAATAACTAACCGAAGTTGTGTTATTGATCAAAAAATGGCAGATAATGAAAATGATTCGCTGAAATTCCATTTCAAAACTGATGCACAGAGCTGTCACGTGTCAGCTTTCATATTTGCTCAAACCAGCTTTTAAGTCACGCGCGCTTCTGTGTTCTGCCAACAGATGGCACTAAAATCAAAATAAACTGTGGTCTGACGTCACCCGTCACAATTCTTTTCAGAATTATTTAAATACCTTTCTACTTATGAGTTATATGATATGATAATTGAGTAGCAGTGTGAAGTAATAGTGGCAGGAGCAGAAGACGATAGGAAGCGATGTAAATCTCATTTATGTTTTTCTTCTAATAAAAGATATACTAAACACACTGATTGTTGACTACGTGTAATTCCAGCTCCATGCGGACATGATTTATCTTTAATTAAATTTATCTGTAATTAATCTGATTTTTTTTTTTTCTCGCAAGGCCTAACTTATGAATATTCATTATGTGACGTTTGGCGTTGCTCGGCAATTTTCCTGAAATGTCCAGTGACACAGACTCAATATTCATAACCGAGTCTGTAGGTTACATTGCCAGCTTCCTACCGTCGAAGCGCCACCCACTCACAGCATTTCAGCCAATCAGTAAAGCCCGTCACGCTACCTTATTAATATTAATGAGCCTTCCCTGTAGTAGGATTGGCTGAGCGCAGCCGCAGACACCGGTCCGGTACTCGGTGCTGCTGACCTCTCCTAGTCCGCTTCTGCACATGGGATGTGTTTTCTCTTAGTTTGGCCTTGATTTAATACGGTGTCGGACATTAGAGCAGTGGACGCAGCGGTGATCGTAACAGGTATGTTTTGATATGTTAATGAGCATCTGAGAGGGTCTGTAATGATACACACAGCGTTGAGGTAATCATTGCATTTGCACTGTCATGTTCAGTTTGCATTTACATGTGTGTGTTGTGTAGGGAAATAAGGGCTCTGCGGATTTGTTTAACCGCGGTTTGCTGTGGTAAGTTAGTGAACTAGTAATATCGAGTGTGTTGTGTGATGAGGGCTGTGCTTTCTGTCATAAACTCAGATGATTGTACAGTGACCTACGGACTGTGTCTCACATGCGTCAGCAGTTACACATCATTCAGGACAACACCCCATCCTCCTCACACTCATCCCATACATATACACACCTGGAATACACTAATACAGCAGATCTAATGTGCATACTTTCATACTCAGTGCAGTGCAGCAGAGGTAATGTTTACTGTCTGTGACTACACCCTGTACGCGTAACTTCTGTGAGATCATCACGCAAACACGTCATTTCTGCTGCTTGTGGTGTTCTGACGCGTTCTTTTAGAACCTCTGTCATTACTACAGGAAATAATAATAATAATAAATTCCAGGTAATTAGAAAATGACACATTCTAAACAAGATGCACTGGATACATTATAATATAAACACTCCTAAATATAAATACAATAAATAAAACAACATTTGAATAAAGAGTAAACACTATACAATGATTCTTTATGCATTATACAGTGATATGAACAGCACTGCGATATAAAACATTTATTTCTGAATCAAAATTCAGCTTTGGAAGATGTAAATTTGTTTATTTGAACAAAACCGCTTATTAATATTTGAAAAATGTACGTCTGCCTTTTTACAGTAAAGTGCTGCAACAAACAATGCAGGAGCATACGGAGAAAACATAAAACACACACCCACAAATTACAAAATGACACATTATAATCAAGATACGCCATATATGGTAAATTCAACAAAATTTGAAAGAGTAAACAACAATTTAAATGGCCAAATTCTTTATGTTTTAGGGACATATTATAAACAAGATACACTATATATATTTTTGAAATATTATAAAAAAGTTTAAATGTATATATTCTTTATGTTTTAGGGACATATTATAAACAAGATACACTATATATACACACACATACACACAGAGAGTATATAATTCTATGGATTTAAGATTAGGATTTAAAGCTATATTCTGAGTTGATCTCAGACTGTCTTGTATCTCACGTTTTAGAGCGTTTGTCTGCAGACACGGCCACTCCTCACTTCAGCAAACACTTCATGTCAATAATGCAGTCTAGATAAGAGCCACTTACATGACACGCTCGCTCGCTGTTATTCACAAAAGTCAGCGCTGCACAGAATGCGAAGGTATTAATGTGTGCTGTTTAGTGTCTGGTTGATCTGAAGATGCTCAGTCTGAATTATTCTGAAGTCATTATTAGCGGTGTCTGCAGATTTGAAGTTGCAATGCTTTAATTGTCATTATTTGAGGTGTTTATTGTCGTTTAAGGTAGTTCATATCAGCACTGCAATGAAAGTGCATTTCATGCATATGCATTCATACACTGAAATCAAGTTTCTTGCAAAATGAACTCCAATTAATTCTAATGTAAATTTCACATTTAATCAATGTGCTGCTTGCCTTTTCTTGGTAATTATTTGTGAAATTTACTAGCAATTTTTGAGTCAGAATAGTTCGAAAGTAAATGCTACACCATTTTTCAGTGTAGAATGAGTTAAATATACCTCTATGTGGTGAGCATGTTTTCTAACATGTATTTTTAAATTAAAATTCATTTTGGAAGTGAAACATGCCCTGATATCATAATGAAGAAAAAGCTCTTTACAATAATAATAATAACAAGCAGTTCTAACTTGCAATGAAATAAATACATAAATATTCCAAGAATGCTGCTTATTAATATTTGAAAATTGTTTGTCTGCCTGTTCGCAGTAATTTGGTGCAACCAACGTTCAGAAACATACAGAGAAAGCATAAAACAGGAAATGATATCACATTTCTTTTTTTGTCAAGGTCTCAGAAAATGGGACGTTTTTATGACAAGGCAAGGTTAGTTCACATTATAAAATGTCATGTGGTGCGACTCCCCAGAATCTCATTATATTTATGAATTAAAAATAAAATGTGCAGTCTCGCATATATCCAAGTTGCAGGGAATTTAAGTTTAAACTTTTGTTGAAAATAGAGAAAAAGTATTTTGAAACTGTGTAAGACCAATATGACTACCACTTTGTGTTTTACGTGCAATTTTTCCTTTTGTAATTTTATAAATTCTTATTTGTCATCGACCCGGATACATTTGAAGCGTTCAGGTAAGGACTTGCCTGTACTATGCACATGAATCACATCTAGCTCTAGCCTTTTTATTAAATCCAGAATACTGAGATATTCAGGAAGCACTGACTCCTGATTGGTGAATCACAAAGCTGACTGTAGAGTAATAATGGAATTTTTCTGCATTATGAGAATGAAGACTGTGAAATTAAAATATTGTCACAATGCATCTTCATTTTCTTTATTGTAACATGCAATGTTTACAGAAAACAAGGGCCATTTTTTAGTCATAATTACATAAAACTGAACTAATGCTGTTAGTTGTAATAGCACATCCACCTTGTGTTTTCCATCTCTCAGATTTCATATATCTGAGTTCTATTTCTGTTTCATTGTTGCCATGGATATTGGAGAGGGATGAGCGGTTAGTTCAGTAGAGTATACATGAATACATTCACTTACTCTGAACAGATTTTAAAACACTTGCCAACTTTGTAAATGGTTAAAGAGAAAAACTGGCCATCGTATACAAACGACTGCGGATCACACACTTACAGACTTTCAGGTTGTTCTAAACTCGATGACGAACTCACAACAAATGAATGAAAACAATGTGTGTAACAAAACTGACATATTTGATCTCAGATGACTGGAAATATCTAAAATATCTGTGACCATCATACACTATGCAGTTTCCTGTGAAATCTTTCAACTCCAACTGCCCAAAATCCACTGACTCACTATGACTTTTAGCAGCTATAGCGTTGACTTGTCTTGACTGTAAATTGGGGAAAAAATCTGGACAAAATATGTGTAGTGTTTTCAGCCTTAAATTTTCCAAACTTTAAAGGAGTAGCTCACCCAAAAATGAAAATTTGCTAACAGTGAACACTCTCAGGCCATCCAAGATTAGGATGAGTTTGTTTCTTCATCAGATTTGGAGAAATGTAGCATTACATCACTTGTTCACCGATGGATGCTTTGCAGTGAATGGGTGCCGTCAGAATGAGAGTCCAAACAGCTGATAAAAACATCACAATAATCCATTCGTGAAGCAAAAACCTGCTTGATTGTAAGAAACAAATCCATCAAGATGTTTTAACTTTAAATGGTTGTTTTTGACTATCCATAATAACCCTCCGTCCAGTGTAAAAGTGAGCCATCTCGCCTGAATCAGAAGAAGAATATTTTGCCCAGAAGTGATGGTTGAAAAGTCTTAATGATGGATTTGTTTCTTACAAACACACAGCTTTTTTCTTCTCAAGACATTAACTGATGTCTGCAGTGCTGAGAATTACTTGTGGATTATTGTGATGTTTTTATCAGCTGTTTGGACTCTCATTCTGACGGCACCCATTCATATCCATTGGTGAACAAGTAATGCAATGCTACATTTCTCCAACTCTGATGAAGAAACTGAAGATGAGCCCTTTTTTTTGGGGGGGGGGGGGTGATCAGTTTCTTTTAATGTTGTAGTTTACACAAAAGGCCTCAACAGTGGGGATTTTTATTTCTAACAGCTGTGCCTTGTCTTGGTTGTTCCTTCCTGTTAAATCATTAATAGATGACTAGCAGCAGAGCAAGGTTTAACTTGTAAGTAAATGATTTTCATTGTGGGAATGAACAGGTAAAAGGGATAGTCACATTAATCAATGACATGATTGTGATTGTTTGGATGTTGTGTGTGATTTCATCACACTGTGAAGCCTGTTGAAGCGTTATAGAACATCTGTTTGATGCTGTACATTAATAAATGATTATTAAAAGACAGAAAGGACTACTATCCGTCATGTGATTGGTCAGTGTTTTGGATGCAAGGCTTTATTGATTGAGTGCGATCACATGACCTGCTGGAGGCTGAATGGATGAGTATTACAGCATGAGACTGATGTTGTCCGGGTGAAGTGTAAATGCTTTACACCCAGCAGATTTTAAAACTCAAAGCTACTGTTGGGACAAGTTTGGTCAAACAAGGGATCCAAATAGGGCTGTCACAATCATGAAACTTGGTTGAATTATAGCATGACTGATAATTTATAATTGTTTCCTTTCCACATTTATTTAAGTTGATGTTTAAGATTGATACACAAACATGAAAAGATGCACAATATATTTGTGCCATAACAGCTATATCACAAATTACAATAACAGTACTTCACATTACAAATCTAGATTGTTTTTGCCATCGTCTAATGCTTTAACATGCTCCATTTTCTGTTGCATTATGTTTTCAGTCAGTTGGTCTGTGTTCATGAGTTCCCTTGCTTAGTCAATCATCCTGTTCACCTGTTGTCTGAATAATTATCTCATTAGTTCCCTTACAAGCCCTCAGTTCTCCCTTAGTCTCTGTCTGTTCTTGTTTGTAGATTGTGCTTTTTTCCTAAGTTGTTCCTGTTTCCTGTGCACTTGTGATTAAAAGTATTTCCTTACTTCTCCTTGTTTAGAGAGTTTCTACTTTAATCACATTACATAACAGAAGAACAGACCGAATGCAGCGTTTTTCTTTCTTTTGCTTTGGTCCGTTTTTTTGCTCCTCACCCACGGGCCTGCCCACCATTCAGCTGCTCTGCCTGGAGCAGAAGGACCGTTCGCTGGGGGACCATACCAAGGACTTTTTAGATCTGGCATACATAGCAGTTGTTACTTTGCATTGTGTTTTTTTATGTTAATACATATCTGATCGTGCCAAAGGTTATTTAATTACAGCGTCTCTCTCTCTCTCTCTCTCTCTCTCTCTCTCTCTCTCTCTCTCTCTCTCTATCCTCACTGTGCGGTAAAACACACAACAGACAAGCACTGTTATCTGCAACAATTTCTATTTGGCCTCTCCTCTCTAGTGACATTGCAGGAAAGAGCGTGCACACACTTTACAACACATATACACATTATATATAATATAATACAAAGTGTAAATAATAATAAATATTTATGAAAATCCATGTCATTGTTATATAAAATAATTCAAAACAGCATTACAGTGTTTCTTGGATGCCAATTAACACACCCTCGTGTTAAAACACACAAACAGACAAGCACTGTTATCTGCAACACTTTCTCTTTTGCCTGTTAACCACAAAATATATGTTTAAGTACACCAGGGGGTCAACCACAAAACACAATGATGCAATGTCCATTATATTATTAAACTAGAATATATGTCTTTAGTATGCTTACAAAATATACACATTAATATAGATATAATTATATATACACATCTATATATATATATATATATATATACACCTACACATATCTATCTATTATTTATCAATGTATATCTATCTATTCACATATTATTTAATCGAAATGCTATTTCCACCCACCTCTGAATCTCTTGAGTCTCCTCTGGTTCCACCCAGCTCTGAATCTCCTGAGTCTCCTGTATACATCTGTTGCCTATGATCCAATTGTTTCTGTTTGGGTAAATGGTTCCTTCAGCTCTGCCTTGGTCAATCGTTGACCTTCCTCCACCACCGGATTTCACTCCCCTGGCTTTGCCTTGTCCCTTCATTCCTCTGGCTTAATCGGTTTTATTCTTTTACTCTTTCCACCGTGGTCTTCCGGGTCTCATGAGCCATCAGCTCCACTGTGGGCCTCTGTCATTTCTCTCCAAGGTTCCTTCCATCAAGTAATTGTCACCATGGCTCCTCCCATCTTTGATTCCGCCCTATACCTCATTTTGGCTGACCTCTGGTTCAAGATCTGGCTCCTTCTGCTCCTGGCTTCTCCATGGCTCCTCCCACCCTCCTGTCCCTCATGGACTTATTTATTGGACTTGGTTTTGTTTTGCTCCCCCACCCTCCCTCCTAAGCTGGACTATTTTATGGCACAAGGACGCACCTTCTGGGAGGGGGATCTGATGTAACATGTATACCCACAATAGCCAATGAGAGTGAGCAAGCGTCACTTACCAGATGTTGTGTGCCTCTATAGCTGAAATTTGGTAGCCACAAACATACTACGAAAGCAGAAGACATCACCAGTATTCTTTTTTATGCTTTCTTTTCACTGTGAAACAGCGCGTGATGCATACTGAGAGAGCGCTTTTCATTGTTAATTTTCTTTTATTTGTTTTTTGTTTTTTTCTAGTCACGTTTGATCTCACAAGTCTCCGTGAGATCTCGTGAAATCGTCCCTACAGTCAACAAGTGTGTGGTCTTGTGGTTTGGTCGAATCATCTAGTGTGCGCATTCAAAGAGTTATACGGCTAAAAATTGTTTGAAACTGTCTTCATGTCTGTGGTCTCCCATAGTTTTAAAATCAGTTAAGATTTGAAAATTCCATTCTCATTTGTAGATTGTGTTTTCCTCCTAAATTGTTCCTGTTTCCTGAGCACTTGTGATTAAAAGTATATTTTCTTACTATTCCACATCAAGAGAGTTTCTACATTAACCACATTACGTAAAAAATGCTTAATCGAAAAAAAACTAATAAATTAATAATATTGTTAATGAAGTGTCATCTTTAGCACATCTATACTTGAATAATAATTTTTCATGATGCTGTAGAGTCTGACTTATGATATCCTTTACTTTTTGTATACATTGGAAATTACCTTTTTTATATGTAATGTATGTTTTCCTAGCAATAAATACTGTTTGTCAAATTTTTCTATAAAGGTTTTTTTATATGTAATGTATGTTAGTTTTTTTGACATTTAGGCACACAATAAATACTGTTTGTCAAATTTTTCTATAAAGGTTTAATGCATTGTGATTTAAGTTCACTAATAATGAAGTAAAATGAGATATAATTGAAATAATTCATACGTCATTCCAAACCCTCAATTCTGCACCTTTTCCTTCACAGAGCATGTCCACCATGGTTTACCCACATGAGGAGAGACTAGAGAAGCTGACGCAGGAGGAGATCATCTCCAGCACTAAACTGGTGATTCAGGGTCTGGAAGCTCTCAAGAGCGAGCACAACTCCATCCTGCAGAGTCTGGTGGAGACCATCCAGTGCTTAAAGAAAGATGAGGAGGCCAGTTTGGTTCATGAGAAGTCCAACCTGCTGCGCAAGTCTGTGGAGATGATTGAGCTGGGCCTGGGTGAAGCGCAGGTGAGAGATGATGACAGTACAGGGTGCGAATTTGTAGAAAGTCAGCATCCATTGCTGAACTAGTTAATCATGTAAAAATATTACATTACCTATATTACATATAAGGTGATGATGGCCCTGTCCAACCACCTGAATGCAGTGGAGTCAGAGAAGCAGAAGCTGCGTGCTCAGGTGCGGCGGCTCTGTCAGGAGAACCAGTGGCTGAGAGATGAGCTAGCCAACACCCAGCAAAAGCTCCAGAAGAGCGAACAGAGCGTCGCACAGCTGGAGGAGGAGAAGAAACATCTGGAGTTCATGAACCAGCTCAAGAAATATGATGATGGCGTCTCTCCAGAGGTGAGTGTGTATGGGGTGGATCGTCATACTAGCACAAGAAAAACACCAAATTACATCATGTTGCATTTTTTTTCTTTTGATATCTATTTTTATTTTTTTAAATATTGTAGGAAATAATATATGAAAAGTTTACACTGCAGAAAGAAACTTCATCGTGCTGGTTCTACCTCCAGTGTCATTCTGTGTTATTATTGTTTACTAAACCTAAAACTATAAAAAAATATTATTAATTAACATTTCTCACTTATTGAAATAAAGTAAAAATAAAATAAAATACAAATATTTGATAAAAAACGCCAAAATAAGAAATTTTTCCCTGGCAACTAAGTGATATTAAGCAAATTTAATTTGAAGTACTAAAATTAAATTACTTAAACTAAAATTGAAACAAAAATAAATTAAAGCCATATATATATATATATATATATACTATATATATATATATATATATATATATATATATATATATATATATATATATATATATATATATATATATATATATGACAAGTGTGTGTATAAAATACAAAAGCACAACAACATTTTTTAAAACTTAAACTACAATTAGAAAATAAAAATAATACAATTGAAGCTAAATCAAATATTAATTTAAATTAAATTAAATTAAATTTATGCATTTAGCAGACGCTTTTATCCAAAGCGACTTACAGTGCATTCAGGCTATTGATTTTACCTATCATGTGTTTCCGGGGATCGACCCCCAACCTTGCGCTTGTGAAAGCAATGCTCTACCATTTGAGCTACAGAATCAAATATTAATAAATACTATAGCAGTATATAAATAAAAAAATAACACTGGTGCTATTATTTATTATTCATATTGTTACAGTCCTTTTAAACAAAGTTAACTGTTGTTATTTTTCCCAATATTATTGTTATTACTGTTATACCAAGAATCCAGTATATTTTGTTTATATTCTAGAATATATTTGGAAAATATGCTATAGAGCATATCCATCCATCCATCCATCTATCATTTTCAGTTTTTTTTATTCAGTTTAGTTTCAGTCATTTTGTTGTGTTTTTAGTATTTTTGTTTTCTTTTACAATATATCTATATAGTTTTCAATAATTATCCTTTCAGTTTATTTATTCTTTTATAAAACTTTATTTTATTTAAAGTTTATGGTTTTATTTTTAGATAACTAAAATAAATCTGGTGTATCCCTTGAATTGTTTTGATCTTGAGTTCATTTGAATACATTTAGAAGTCATTTACTAAATTAGAAAACTAAATTACAGTGTTTTTGGTGCAAGAACCCATGACTAACATTCTAAGTGGACTTCTAAATGAATAAAAGAGGAACTTTTCTGGCTTAAATCTCCTCTGCAGCAATAGCCTGTCTTTTCTTGGGAAATGAGCCGTGTCCTTCTTCCTGTAAGTGTAGCCAGCCTTGATTTTTTGTCAGTTTGAACGGATGACTCTGTTTTGCTGGATGGAGATGTTACAAAGAAGATTTTCATTGTTACTGCGTGATGAATTAGTAAATTGTATTCCTTGGCAAACAGAAGGTTCTCTCCTTTACTTCAGTCCAATGTTTTTCATTCTTCTCTTTCTGCATTGGAAGCATTTGAAGACACTCTGTCTGTTCAAATGACAGTTGCCTCCAGCTTGTCATTTATATTTCATGAAAGGATGTTTCATGCAGTTACTGTCTGAATTAATGGAGCCATTAACAGCTCTAAAGACAGTCATGCATGGACAGATGCAGCTGACTCTAGAAATGATTTAATATATAAGACTAATAGTAACAGAGCTGCACAGACTGTATATAAACAACAATCATACTAAATTGAACAAAAAAAAAAAAAAATTCTTTGATTTTGTTTTAGGAAGAGAAAAATAGTGAGACTCCCAGAGATGCCCTGGACGATTTGTTTCCCAATGATGAAGACGACCAGGGTAAGGAAGTGCAAAAATTATACAATAATCACCCTAATTCTGTAAGGATAGCAAAATCCACATTACAACTTGTAGTGTGGACTTGTAGTGCTGTTCACTTTCAGAATTTTTTATTTTATTTTATTGTTTTTCAGCTGATGAATAATTTTTAATTGGATTCAACATAACTTGAACCTGTTACCTTTTAATAGGACATTGATTGCCTTTTTCCTTAACATATATTTTAATTTCTATCATATTAAATTAGGTGTAATTCAAAAGCTTCAATGTGCTCAAAAGTCATCCTGTGGAAACTGTATTTTAAATTGGATGCTGCTTTACCATATTTTTCTAATCTTAAAAAAACTTATCGGTGGAAAGGTCTGATACTCAAGGTTCCATATTTGGCAACAATTTTGTAATAAAAGTGAAACGTGACAGATATGTAATCATTTGTGACAGGAGAAAGCATCAAAACCTAAACAAAATCTCCCAGGAACTTACATTTTTGTGATATCAACTTCAAATTCGGAACTCAGCTTGTTTAGACATATGGCTTTGATTTTCAGAGTCCAATTTATTTTGTAAAATATATGTTTTGTATAAAATGTAAAAAATGTTTGGTGCACTTTCACTTCAGCATTAACCCGCTGAGTATTTTCTTTAAAAAGCGACCAAGCTTTGGTCAGTGTTTTTTTAAATTGCGACTGTGGTTTGGTAAGAGAATTACAACCATTTAAGTTCAGTGCATTTTCACATCTATTGAGGGTGACAGTTAACAGATTTTAAACAGCTCAAGCATCAAAAGAATGCTATGGTCGTTAATATAGTTATCGGTATAGTTGTTCTTGGTGTGAACAGGCGATAATGCTTGTTAGCATTTAGCACTACTGACACTGTGTGACACATTTGATGTGAACTTGGCCGTCTCATTACTTTTGCATGTCCTTTCAGTCCTTTTGCATTGATGTGTGTGGATGCCATGTTGGAGTACTACCCAATAGTCAATGCGGCTCTACGTTACCAAACTGTGGATTTGAGGCTAACCACAAGAATGGCATTTGAGACAGAGCTGGAGAAACCAAACAATTCATATTTTGGATATTAAGACTGTTACTCTCTGTCGCCCCCTTCAGTCTCACACCGTCACAACAGTGCCGCGCTTGCTGCCGCTCAGCAGGGTGGGTATGAGATCCCAGCGCGCCTCAGGACCCTCCATAACCTGGTGATCCAGTACGCCGCTCAGGGCCGCTACGAGGTGGCCGTGCCTCTCTGCAAACAGGCTCTGGAGGACCTGGAGAAAACCTCTGGACACGACCATCCTGATGTGGCCACCATGCTCAACATCCTGGCTCTGGTCTACAGGTGCGTGTGCTTGCTCATGTGTAGGTGCATGTCCTTAATTACTCCACTCCCATGTCATTACAAACTTGTATGTTTATAGTTGCACCAAAAGATATGGAAGCCCGTTTCCACCACTGAATAAAAAATTCAAAAAGGTATTTGCAACTTTTTATCACATGTGTGATGCATCATTAAAATGGTCAACATGGCTATCTTTAAAAGTGGAGCAGATGATACAATCTCGCGACTGTGTGTTATAAATTTTTTCTCAGAATTGTAAGATATAAACTCGTAATTGCCAGTTATAATGTCCTGAGGAAAGTTATAAATTCTGAGGAAAAAAATAAACTATTTTTTACAATTGTGAGTTTACATCATACAATTGTAATGAGGAAAGTTATAAATTCTGAGGATCTCGCACTTAACTTTTTTTATATTTTTATTCAGTGGCGGAAATGGGCTTCCATAGAAAGAGGTTTGCCCACTAGACCTACTGAAATAAGCATCTCAAAATAAGACTTTGTTGCATTTCTTTTTACTCAGGGACCAGAACAAATACAAGGAAGCTGCTCATCTCCTTAATGATGCCCTGTCAATCAGAGAAAAGACCCTGGGCCATGACCACCCAGCTGTAAGTGCAAAAGAACACATATACACACTAAAAACAGGGTGAATATACAGTCGTGCTTGGGATACTATCCACTAGATTTGCTACTAAATGTCTTCCAAGATTCAGTGGCTTGAATGTCTTGCAAACCTCAAATCAAGAAACTAGTTCTACGTATATAGACCTATGGGAATGATGCTTTTCACATAATTGAGTAAAGCCAGGCAATCAGATTTTTTGAGAAAGCTTTAGTTATATGTATGACAAATGGTCCATGAACAGTGCATGGGTGTTCTGTCTGGATCCACACTGCACCCTGTAATAATCAGTGTCCATATTACATGACTAATCTAGGTGGCGGCTACCCTCAACAACCTGGCGGTCCTGTACGGAAAGAGAGGGAAATACAAGGAAGCAGAACCACTGTGCAAGAGAGCCTTGGAGATCAGAGAGAAGGTACTCTCACAAAAAGAATAGTCTTCTGTGACTATTCAGCCATATTGTAATTATATCTCTTTCATTGCTCAGGTGTTGGGGCGGGAGCACCCAGACGTGGCCAAGCAGCTGAATAATCTGGCTCTGCTCTGTCAGAACCAGGGGAAGTATGATGAGGTGGAGTATTATTACTGCAGGGCTCTGGATATCTACGAGAAAAAACTGGGACCTGACGACCCGAATGTGGCCAAGACCAAAAACAACCTGGTGAATATAATCAGCACTCACGTTTGAAGAACAAATCAGACTCATGCATTGTTAAGAGATCTATTTAAAAACATTTGTGACCCTGGAGCACAAAAGCAGTCTTAAGTCTCTGGGTTATATTTGTAGTAATAGCCAACAATACATTGTATGGGTCAAAATTATCCATTTTTCTTTTATGCCAAAAATCATTAGGATATTAAGTAAAGATCATGTTCCATGAAGATATTGTGTAAATTTCCTACCGTAAATATATCAAAACTTAATTTTTGATTAGTAATATGTATTGCTAAGAACCTCATTTGGACAACTTTAAAGGTGATTTTCTCAATATTTCGATTTTTTTTTCACCCTCAGATTCAAGATTTTCAAATATTTTTATTTCAGCCAAATATTGTCATATCCTAACAAACCATACATCAATGGAAAGATTATTTATTTTACAAAATTGACTGGTTTTGTGGTCCAGGGTCACATATTGTACTTCATCTATAACCTTTAATAGAAATAATTGTACACATTCCTTTTTTTAAGGGTATGCCATCATTGTAAAATTGCTTCTTTATTATTTTCCCTGCAGGCTTCATGCTATCTGAAACAGGGCAAGTACAAGGAAGCTGAGATCCTCTACAAAGAGATCCTGACGCGCGCCCACGAGAAAGATTTTGGATCTGTAGATGGTACGATCATTGCTTGATTATGGCTCTTCATGATTCATTAGCTGACAGCCTGCATGCTTTCTCACAGAGGGGATCTATTTTCTTTTTTGGGCAATGCTATGAAACTGAACTGTTGTCATTGCGGAATGATACGTATTGTGACCTCACCAGCCGACCCGTGACTCTCGATATCATGATCTTTCTGCACTCCTGACCTCTGGTTTACTGCCATTCACAGAAATCCAGGAGCAAACACAACTGATAAAACATCCGTAAAACATAGGATTAATACACACTTTAGTTTTGGGACTAAATGTTACATGTATATATGTTTTGCCGTGAAGATGAATTGATTTTCAAATATGGACGCTATATTAGTGAACTGCTTGCCTGTGCCAGGCAAAATATTCAATGTGAATGTCTCAAAAATAAATGCGAAAGCAGAAGTGCACAGAACTTTAGTGTACGAGCAACTGAACAGATGGTTTGTATCTGTGATTTCCCTCTCTTTTACTTGGAAGTTGTACAACTTTCAGGTGACGCTTTATGTTGCGTCATTTGTGACTCTCTTTTATTTTCAAAGTCTCATCCTTTTTTTGTAATTTTATTTTGTGTTCTTTAATATCAGAAAATTGATTATCCCTTCAGAATAGGCCGATTTGTGTGTTGTTTATATGATTTTGTTGATCATTTTAATGTTGATTTCACACTTGACTTAAATAAATCAACTTGATTGATTTCTTCATTTTTCTATATTTTCTGTTCCATATGTTCATGGCAAATTAATTTTGTGCCCTTGACATTTTTCATACATGTTCACCTGAAGGACTATTGGTAAATGACAAAACTTCAAGAATGTAGTTATTGTTAGATCCCATATGTATGAAAGCCCATTTCCGCTACTTAAAAAAAAATTTGCATAATTGCGTAATTTTTATCTTACAATTCTTTTTTCCTCAGAATTGCATGATATAAACTCACAATTACAAGTTATAAAGTCAGAATTGTGTGATATATACACATAGTTATCGCATAACTTGCAATTCAGACTTTTTTTGAGTTTATATCTCACGATTCTGACATTTTTCTTGCAGTTATGAATAATTTTCTCAGAACTGTGAGATAAAAAGTCACAATTGCGAGTTATAAAATCCAATTTTGAGGAAAAAAGGACTGGCTATTGTCTTACAATTGCGAGTTTATATCTTGCAATTCTGACTTTAGAACTTGCAATTATGAATTTATGTCTTGCAATTTTCAGAAAAAAAGTCAGAATTGCGAGTTTTTGTCACACAATTGCGAAAAAAAAATCAGAATTACAAGTTTATTGCACACTATTTCGAAAAGAATTTTTTTTTTTGAGTAATAAAGTCCAATTCTAATGAAAAAGACTGGCCATTTTCTTACAATTTTGAGTTTATATCTTGCAATTCTGACTTCATAACTTGCAATTGCGAATTTATGTCTTGCATTTTTAGAAAAAAGTTTTATCCCACAATTGGGAAAGGAAAGGAGTCAGAATTTCACGTTTATATCACATAATTAGGAAAAAAGTCTGAATTGTAAGACAAAAAGTAGCAATTACCTTTTTTATTTTTATTCAATTGTGGAAACAAGCTTCAATACATAGTGATTTTAACAAGTATAAAAGCTAGCTATGAAACTCCTATAACCTTTGTAACCTAAACCTAAAACTGTAAGAGGAACCCAGTCATATCTAGAAACTAGAATATCATAGAACCACTATTCAGAGTGCCTTAGAAACAGCTTAGCAATTCCCGGGCTAGATTTATATATATATAAAAAGATAAATAAATTAATAAAAATAATTATGCATTTACTGTAGTAACTATGGTATTTGGCAGTTTTTACCATGTTGCATTTTTGTACTGGCTGACTACAGTAGCAGAACTGTTTCTCTGTGTCTGCAGCTGAAAATAAACCCATCTGGATGCACGCTGAGGAAAGACAAGAGAGCAAAGTAGGTTTCAGCCAGCACGTGTGTGTGTGTGTGTGTGTGTGTGTGTGTGTGTGTGTGTGTGTTTGTGTGTGTGTGTGTGTGTGTGTGTGTGTGTGTGCGTGTGTGTGTGTGTGTGTGTGATTGTCGTGTGTGTGAGATGATGTAGTGGTTATGTGGAGTGATGATATGGTTTGTATATATTGTCATTTTGTTGTTTAGATATTTTACTGAAAACAATTCTAGCTTTTTACAAACAGTAACAATATCCAGAGGAAACTAATCCAAACAACTGTGAATAAGGATTGCATTGCAGTCATTTCACAGATTCTCACTGGGGTTTAGCTCGAGTAGGCCACTAGAGAACGGTCACTTTCTTGTCCTTTATGGCTGTTTTGCTGTTCTGATTAGGGTTACTGTCATATTGAAACTCCTGCTAGGTTATCCTCAGTCTGCCAGTGTTTTGTATTTTTCAGTCCTGGCTGAAAATAAATGCCTCAACACAATATTTCTGCCTCTGTATCTTGTTCTTTGGCTGGGTTTCTTTAGACACATTGTCTATAGACTACAAATTAATTCCCTGTGCTTTTCCCCAACCTGTACTGTAAATGTTTTGAAGGGAGGTTGTGGCTGACTGTACCCAGTCTATATGTATTTACAGCAAACACAGTTTCCCTGCCTGGATGATTGACAGCTGAGAAGATTTTGAGACTTCACTGTATGTCTCTGTGTGTTTTCCTTCTCTTCGTTCTCTCAGGGAAAGTTGGCAGATGGGAATCATTATGGGGAATACGGCGGCTGGTACAAAGCCTGCAAGGTGAACAGGTGAGAAAATCAGCTACAATTACCCAAACGTACCTGCCCCACAGCTAAAACAGTTTAAGGGATGTTCTGGAAAGTTGAATACAAGATATGTTAGGACTAAAGATTCATTAACTAACCTCGTCTGTTTCCACTCCTGTCATGACCATGGAGAGCCAGTAAATGGTCATACCTTATGTAAAAGGACATAAGGATATTTTACATATGAAAAGGCTCTTATCATCGTCACGATTAATGGTTATTATATTGTGCTTTACACTTACAGTTTTAAGTTTAAAATCCGCAAATACTTCATAGGCCTTTAAAAAAGGTCAAAACAAGCAAAAAAAGTGTTCTTGAATATTTGTTTAGACTATAATGTACTAAAGTTAAGCATATTTACTCGTCTTACTCACACAAAACTAACTGGACATAGTGATGGAAAAAATATGGCTTGTTATGAAATATTAGGAAAAATTATATTACAATTCTTTGCTTTTGCTCCAAAATTTGTGCGCTCTCTCTCATAAAAGTATTCCGTTCCCCAGGAAATGCTGCGTCTGCTTGGGGAAAAAAAATGCAATAGTCTCTTTTTTGCAAGTGCTGCTACTTTCTTCAGAAAATGCAAACCTAGTCTGAATATTAAGTGTGTTGGGAATTATATGAGACTGTGTTTTTTTCATACACAGCCCCACGGTGAACACCACGCTGAGGAACCTGGGCGCTCTGTACCGTAAGCAGGGGAAAATAGAGGCGGCTGAGACCCTAGAGGAGTGTGCCACGAGGTCCCGCAGACAGGTGCAACATCTGTGAGAATCATAGCAGTGAATGCTGGGACACATGATGTCTTTATAATGTGCGTATGTGTGTGTGTGTGTGTGTGTGTCTGTCAGGGAGCGGCAGTGGATCCTCAGAGAGATGGAGAGAGGCGGAGGAGCACTGTATCCATCTCCAGCGTGAAGTACGACTGCAGCAATGACACTGGAGAAGATGGCAGTGTGGAGTGGAATGGAGTGAGTTAATAATGTCTTTGTCATGTTAAGCTGCTTTAAGTGTACGGAGCCCCTAAGGGGACATGGTGATGAAAAAAATATTAGATGGGAGGAAAAATTATACTCTAATGCTTCTGCATGCTCTCGCAAAAGTATTGCATTTCTCATAGAAACTTTGTATTCTTTGTATTGCAAAATGCAAGCTTACTGCATTCCCCTGAGAAACTTTTGCATGTCTCGTAAAAATTTGCTGTCCCTTACAAATACTGTTGAGTTCCCCAAGAAACTTTGCATTTTTCACAAAACGTGTGTTCTCTTATGAACCGTTCTCTTGCAAAAGTATCGGGTTCCCCCGAGAAATACTGCATTCTCTCGCAAAACATTTGCGTTCTATCTTTTTTGCACAAGTGTTGCGTTCCTGCGAGAAACATTGCGTTCTTTGGCAAAAGTGTCGCGCTCCCTGAGAAACTTTGCATTCTCTCGCACAACATTTGCGTTCTTTGGCAAAAGTGTCGTGCTCCCTGAGAAACTTTGCTTTCTCTCGCAAAACATTTGCGTTCTTTCGCAAAAGTGTGGCCCTTCCTGAGAAACTTTGCCTTTCTCTCGCAAAACATTTTGTTTTGTTTCTGAGAAGTGTCGCGCTCCCTGAGAAACTTTGCATTCTCTCGCAAAACAATTGCGTTCTTTCGCAAAAGTGTCGCGCTCCCTGAGAAACTTTGCATTCTCTCGCACAACATTTGCGTTCTTTCGCAAAAGTGTAGCGCTCCCTGAGAAACTTTGCTTTCTCTCGCAAAACATTTGCGTTCTTTCGCAAAAGTGTCGCGCTCCCTGAGAAACTTTGCATTCTCTCACAAAACATTTGTGTTCTTTTGCAAAATTACATCCACTTTTCTAAAGGGAATACAAACATTTTGTGAGCTAATGCATGCATTTCTTGGTTGAACGCAGACATTATGCGAGAGAACGCAAAAGCATTGAAATGCACCGTCCACCTCATTTTTTTTTACCATCACCCTGTCCTTTTAGTGTCTGTGTAGTAAGTGTTTTTTTGGAATAACACTCCAAACTAAAATGTCCTTGCGATCTGACAGATATCACGTATTCGCCAATCAGAAATAGTCTGTATACCTGTCATTTTTGGGTTGGCTAACATATCTTTGTTTTGAATAGTGGCAAATGGCAAAAGTTAGTATAGTTGGCAAATTGGTGTCAGAGTTAGTACATTGTTGAATTTGCTGACAGCATTACACCATACTTGCATTCTTTCTTAATTGATGATCCTTGTCCTGTTGTAAAATATTCAAAAGTACGGAGTCCCAAGTTTTAAATTTAAGAGGTTACGAATTAAATTGTGGCCACATTGTACTAATTTGTTCCCTCGCTTTAGGGGGGCGATATTTGGTCACAATATCTTGTTTTTGTCATATGCGGAGCTCCATACATCAGTGCATGTTTTTCTCATATGTGACCCTGGAGCACAAAAGCAGTCATAAGTAGCGCAGGTATATTTTGTAGCAATAGCCAACAATACATTGTATGGGTCAAAATTATTGATATTTTTTATGCCAAAAATCATTAGGATATTAAGTAAAGAGCATGTTCCATGAAGATATTTTGTAAATTTCCTACTGTAAATATATCAAAACTTAATTTTTGATTAGTAATATGCATTGCTAAGGACTTTGTATAGACAACTTTAAAGGTGATTTTCTCAATATTTAGATTTTTTTTTTTTTTTTTTTTTTTTTTTTTAAATGTCAAAATTTCAATTTCAAAAAACTGACCCTTATGACTGGTTTTGTGCTCCAGGGTCACATATGTACAGTATGTTCTGTAGATATTATTTGATTAAATATTAAATAGTATTTATATGATTAAATATTCATCATTTGAATGTGTCGTAAACACAGAGTAAAGCTTGAATTGCAAAACAAAATGATTAACGCTTAGACTCCAGGGATACAACAATAATGCTGTTTTCTGGCTGTGGGATTGACTTTTTTTTTTTTTTTTTAATGAGATGGAGACAGCCTGTGGTGCTCAGTGCTGCATTGCAGCCTCTTCAGTGTGCCAAAGTGGCCATAGTCCCCTGCTGATGTCATACCCTGTGTGACATCAGTGATCTGTGGCTCACTAGCGGCAGTCGTTCTCTCCTTACCCACAAACCCTCATCACTGGCACTATCATTACATTACTACACCTATGATTAACAATTACTGCACAGCTATTTTTATATAATGTCTTCTGGACCATATAATTAAACATCTGTGATTATAAAACAGCAGCGAGAGCCAAATCAAGAGTCCAATACAGTCGTATTCCAGAAGATAAAAGTCCATTCATTTTCTCCATATATATTTTTAACTTATAATGTAGAAATCTGCCTACCATGAACTAACATGATGTGTGAAACCAGCTTTTGAAGAAACCAGTGTGACTTGCATTTCATATCCAAAGTGTGTTTAATTATAAATCAACCTTAAAACATTAATATATACTAACAAAACAAATCCTTACAGTGTAAATCAGGTTAAATCTTGAGATACTAACAGATTTGAGTGTATTCATGTGCGTTTATGAACTCCCTCTCTCTCTCTCTTTCTCTCTGTGTGTGTCTCTGACTCTCTTTCTCTGCATTAGGCCTAAGCTCTCCTCATTTTCCTCTGTCTGCTCTTACAACAAATCAGATCTGATGTAAATGGATTGCTCTCTTCCGGGTGGAGTGTGTGTGGAGAGAAGCCCAGCACAGCTTTAACTCTTGCTAAGGCTGATGGGATATCATCTTACATTTCCTGTGTGTTCTCGCTCTCTCTTTCTCTGATTCTTCCAAACACGGACTGATGTTCCTCCTCGTTCTCTGCGATGTCCGTTTTTCTGTCTGCATTGTTAACTGTGCTACACTGATTTATAATCTGTAATATACAACCTCAGTGAGACACACGTGTGAAACTTATGAACAAGCCAAATGAAAAGAAATGAGAAATTAGGTTGTCGTGATAGTTAGGCACACTTCTCCCCCGTAATGTCAAGAAAATTCCCAATATCATTACAGTAATGTAATAAAGATTTTTTAAATGTTCTTGAAAGAAGTCACTTATTCTCACCAAGGCTGCATGTATTTGATCAAAAACACAGTTAAAACAGTGAAATATTATTACAGTTTAAATTAAATGTTTTCTATGTGAACATCTGTTAAACTGTAATTTATTTCTGTGATGCGCAGCTGTATTTTCAGCATCATTACTCCAGTCTTCAGAGTCACATGATCTTCAGAAATCACTCTAATATGACGATTCGCTGCTCAGGAAACATTTCTGATTATTATCAATGTTAAAAACAGTCGTGCTGCTGAATAGTTTTGTGGGAATCACGATATACTTTTCAGGATCCCTCAAAGAATACAAAGTTCAAAAGAACAGCATTTATTTGAAATATAATGTTTTACTTTAAGTCTTTACTGTTGCTTTGATCAATAAAAACCCCTAAACTTTTGACTGGTAGTATAACTACAGAACAAATAATATAAATACTTCAGTATACTGTTATATTAACTTGTGTTATATTTAATGCCTGCAGATTGTTTAGCAGATATTTCTGTTAATGAATACACAGGTGCCTATTGTAATGTTTAATCTTGCAAAAGGGAAAGTGTATATGGAAACACAATAGAGTCCAAAAAAGAGTCTGCTGATGATTTTGCATTCTTTACCAAATTAATACATTTCTTTTATTTCCCAATGATATCATCGTCACAACAATTGAAAGGTTAAATTGGAAAAATTAACATGTATTTCCAGAACAAAGAAAGTTGTATAGTTTTGAAACAATATGAGGGCGAGTAAATGCGAGTAAATTCATGCTAGTGACTTAAAAGTAGTGCAGAATTTTAAAGATCTCTTCTTCATTTTCTTTAATGTTTTCTTAGTTTTACTTTTATATCTTTGTTTTCAGATTTTATGGTCTCCAACTTTTGGACCTTGTTACATAACTCATGTTATAGCACAGTAACCGTTCAGTTTATTTATCTTTATTTTATTCAGACTTTAAAAATACTTGAAATAGGTGTATTATTTGCTGCTCACATTTTTTTTTTCCCACTCATAATCATGTTTAGTTTTAGTTTAAGTGTTTGGTTGGGTATGTGTCAAGTAGGCTAAACTCATTCTTCATTGGCTTTTGTGTTGCCAAAGACATGTGACTTTAAGAAAGGACAAAAGTTCAGACTAATCCTGCTCAGTATGCCAACAGTGAGCTTCTTCAGAAACTGAAGCTATTTTTGCAATTCCGTGTGGTTTTGCTAATGGCATAGAAATTACACACTTCATCTTTCAATGTATTACTGTATGTGTTCACATTCAGGATTGGTGAATAAGTGCGGCTGTAGCAAATTCTTCACTGTAGTCGATTGACTGCAGATTCATGGGATATATATATATATATATATATATATATATATATATATATATATATATATATATATAAATATATATATGACTCTTTCTGTACGCTGATGTATGTCTTCATTAAGCTCGTATGACATCTAACCCAATAAAGGCTTGGAATTAGTGGCCTGGCCTCTGCCTGTGTGCATGAATGTGAATTATGAGTGAATGTTTTATTGGAGGCACACACGGTGACCTAGTTTCTGTCACTGACAGCTTGTGTTTGCCTCAGTTTTCTTCACCATGACAGCACAGATCATGGATGAAAGAAAAAGCGAAGGGTCATTCCAGGTCTCAAGGGCGTATATGTGTGGTTATACATCTCGATGTTATCATGATGTTGGATTTAGCATTTGAGTGAAGACTGTTTGCATCGCTGAACAACTCCAAAACGGCAGTGTGTAGCTCAGATTAGATTTAATGCCAACCCAGTCATATGGATTGGATTTCCACATCGACAATTAAGCAGTAATGCTATAGTTACTTACCCTAGTAAATCTTAGTTGCGTAACCTGAGAGCATGACGTGGTGTTTCTGTGAATACAAACACTTCCTGCCATCTGCTGGTCTCAGAGATACACTGCAATGCTCCAGATCCTTTCCAGTATGAGGTATTTTAACACGTTGGATATCATTGCTAATATGAGAGCTAATATATTGTCTAGGCTGATAACTCAGCCAGGATTCAGAGATTATTAGGCACTCAGTAACCCTGCTGGCCTATAATCATGCACAAATTGACTGATTAACAGAAGTATGAATTCTCCTTAGAGTCAGTTCAAAGATCTACCAAGTAGCAAGTGCTGAAGTGATTTTATACTTAAGTAGGCTGACCCATAGGTTAGCATCACCGTGGTTCCCTCAATAAAAACGCAATAGTATTTTTCCACTGACTTTTGTATTCAGTGTACTTTTAAATTACAATATTCTGTCACTCCATAAAAGTTTTTGTTTACATAATATATTATATGCGTGTGTAATGTGTATATTTATTATGTATATGTAAATACAAACACATGCATGTGTATATATGTTGAAAATATTTACATGTATTTACATGAATATATTTATATTAATATAACTTTTATGTTATATAAATATATTTAATATATAAACAACATATTTTTCTTAAATATATACATGTGTTTGTGTCTATTTATATATACATAATCAATGTACACACATATATTATGTAAAGAAAAACTTTTATTTTGGATTTTATTTTTTAATCGCGATTAATCGTTTGACAGCACTAGTTTTTATGAAAGTAATTTATTTTGTTACTTTTTGCATGACTTTTTGTTACTTGAGCTGGGCTTGCTTGTTTATTTTTAATAACAAAAAACACAAAAGTTCTATTTTTGGTAACTGTAAAGGACCTTTCACACCAAAAGTGAAATTAATAAGCCTCCGGCTGAAGGAAGTTCCTCTGTCTCTGTCAAGTCAAGTCACCTTTATTTATATAGTGCTTTTAACAAAACAGATTGTGTCAAAGCAACTGAACAACATTAATTAGGAAAACAGTGTGTCAATAATGTAAAATGACAGTTAAAGGCAGTTCATCATTGAATTCAGTGATGTCATCATGCAGCTCAGTTCAGTTTAAATAGTATCTGTGCAATCATTTGCAATCAAGTCAACGATGTCGCTGTAAATGAGGTGTCCCTAACTAAGCAAGCCAGAGGTGACAGCGGCAAGGAACCAAAACTCCATCGTTGACAGAATGGAGGAAAAATCTTGGTAGAAACCAGGCTCAGTCGGGGGGCCAGTTCTCCTCTGACCAGACGAAACCAGCAGTTCAATTCCAGGCTGCAGCAAAGTCAGATTGTGCAGAGGACTCTGCACTTTTGCCTGATTTTTCTGAACACAGGACAGGAGATCTGTCAGCGAATAAATGGGAAAACAAAGTTACTTGTGTTACTTATTTGAAAAAAATAATTTTTATATTTTCTTGTAAATTTAAAAGTAATTCATTACTAAACTAGTTACTTGAAGTAAAAAGTAAGTCACGTTACTTGTAATGCGTTACCCACAACACTGTTTATATTGTTGCAGATACTCTGTAACCAGCAAAAGTTCATCAAAATAATCACAAATGAACACAACTTTAGACTAAATTCAGTAAAAACCAATAATAACGAGCAAACTATGAGCAAACTACACCACAGTCAAATGACTTTCACGTCATTATCACTACACTTCTGAAAAAATCAGTTTCTTTATTTAAAAATCTACAATTTGAAAAGTAGGAGTTGAAACCGTGCGTGAGAGTGTGAGTAAAGTGAGTTTACCTGTCTGGCGTGATGACACTTAATGTCACCTTTTAGCAATTGCCAGTTTCAAGACACATAAAAGCTTTTTAAAAATGAAGAGTGGCTGTTACTGTTGTGTTTTATGTTGTAGAATATAACATAAAAATATCTTGAGCTTGTGTTCACCACAGACCTTGTTTCAGGCATTTAAAGGGGTCATATGATGTTGCTACACAGAACATTATACTTTGTGTATTTGGTGTAATGAATTGTGTTCGTGCCATTTAAAGTTAAAAAAAAAACATTATTTTGGACACAGAGATTTAATAATCTTGCAGGCTAGCAGTATGCTGAGCAGTTAAAGAATAAGACACTTTTGTTAATTTGCCATTATATATAATTTAAAAGAAATTAATTGTTGTATTTACGAAGTTAATATGACGTATAAATCAAATGTGTAGGTTTTCTAATTAGGCACTGGATTGAATACCCATAAAAGGCCTCTCAGGCAATGAAATCTCTAGGACCCAAATGTATTTCTTAATCTGTAATCTGTAAAATGGCTTTTGTCTCGTTTACGTCATAGTCGAATGTTTACTGATTGCTCTAAAACCGAAATCTCCAGTGCTAACTCACTGCAAGGCACCAAAAACATACTCATTTTTAAATGATCAGATACTCTCATTCTTTGCAGACACAACTATAATTGGTTGACCCTGAAAAGTAAACACCGTAATGTTTGTTTGAGGATCCTAACAAGCCTAACACAGCTTGAGCATAAATTGAAAAACACACAGCAACAGTTTTAACTCGGGCCTGTGTTTGCGTTCAGGACGGTTCTCTCAGGAGAAGCGGCTCTTTCGGGAAGCTCAGGGAAGTCCTGCGCAGAAGCAGCGAGATGCTGGTGAAGAAAATCCAAGGAACCATGCCACCAGAGCCTCGCAACACAAAGTGAGACACACAAACACAGCGATTCATGACCGTTGAACCCAGCTTTAGCGCCTGATACAGTACAGTGTTGTTCTTTCATGTAAACGAGTTGTTGTTCATCCCTCGCAGCATGAAGAGAGCCGCGTCCCTCGGTTACCTGAACACTAATGGAGATGAGGACGACTCTTTTCAGGTGAGCTGCTGTGTGAGCTCAGGGTTTAATTTGATTTGTTTTAAAGGAGATTAATGGAGTAATGCTGATTTGTCGGTCGTTTCGTCACAGGGTTCGGGAGCAGCGAGGACGCTGAGAAACAGCAGGCCTCTGAGCTCAAGCACAGTGGAGCTGTACAAAAGCACAGACCAATGAAAATGCACGCATGTTCTGACTCATTTCTCACTCGATTTGTAGGCTTTGGTTCATGTGATTTCAATCATGAGCACTTTTGGCTTTACACACTCATATAAATCATGCATGTTTCTTTTTCTTCAAGGAATAGTTCATCCAGAAATGAAAACCTGTTATTTATTCATTCTCATGTGGACCACAAAAAACACATTTAACTAACAGCTCTTTTTCCGTAAAGTAAAAGTGAATGGAAATGGGTGCCTTCAAACTCCAAAAACAACAAAAAGCTCCATAAAACTAACCTACTTGTGCACTAAATCCTTCCTAAGTCATACTGTACAGACCAGAATATGGAAGCTTGTTTCCACCAGGGATTTAAAAAATAAATAAAAAGGGTAATTGCAACTTGCGAATTGGAGTTTATATCTCACAATTCTGAGAATAAAAAATCAGAAATGTGAGATTAAAATTCATTATTCATAAACAACCCTGAACTTCAAGATGTAAGTATGCAGCTTTTGCAACTTTTTTCTCACAAATCTTAGGTTATATCTCACAATTTTGAGAAAAAGACAGAATTGAGTTGAATTGATCAGAATTGCAGGATGAAAAGTCACAATTAATCTTGGCGGGAAAGAAAACAACAACAGTATTGCAAGATGTAAATTCAGAATTCCAAGAAAAAATAAAAATCAAAATTGCAAGAAAAAAAATCATAATTATCCATGGTGGGGGGAAAAAATCTGAAATTTAAGATGTAGCCTAAACATGCAGCTTTTGCAAAAAAAATAAAATAAATAAAAATTCTCGCAAATCTTAGTTTATATCTGACTGTTATGAGAAAAATAGTCAGAATTGCAAGTTGCAAATTCAGAACTGTGAGAAAAGTCAGAATTGGCAGATAAAATTCACCATTGACTTTTGCCTTGTTGTGGACAGAATTATGAGATGTAAATTTAGAATTCCAAGAAAAAAGTCATAATTGCAAGATAAAAAGTCGCAATTAACCTTGGCAAAAAAACAAAACAACAACCTGATTTGTGAGATGTAAATCAGATGTGTGTACGGATCTGAATTATGTAATGAGTGATTTTATCCCCAGTGGGAAAGAGCAGAAATCCACCTGGCTCTTTCTCTCAGGTATTAAATATCCTTTTGACACATATTTAGCAGTGAAATCTGACCTCCGCTGACAAAACCCCACAAGAAACCTGGTGCACGAGCATTGTTCACCCAGAGCTCAAAGAGGTGTCGTGTTCCTCCTGACCTGATTCAGTTTTATTCCAGTCGCTCATTCATTAAGTGATGAATATGTCCTGATTTATAGGTAGAGCCCCTGTGTGTTTCTGTAACTGTGTGTGATGTAATTTTTTTTTACTCTGTTCAAGTTTTAAAGCAACCATCTTGACATTTTTTTCATTGCAAAATTAACATTTGGAATACATATGGAATCTGTATATATGGAATTTGAATATATGTCATTTACGTTTATTGGGTTGATATTTGTACTACACGAACCAAGCTTTACAGTCCACATGTGTAATTGAAAAGCCTGATTCATTGGCGAACAGGAGCTGTTTATATTAAAAAAGCTAGTTCTCCTAAGGTCTGTGGTTTCTAATCATTTCATGCGCCTTTGTCCATGGACTTCTCAGGGTTCTGCTGCTTAGACTTGTTTGTCTAAAGCATATAAGTGTGTTTTAGAGCACTTTTTTTTAGAGAGAGAGAGAGAGAGAGTCATTTGCCTGTTCAAAAAGCAGATACTTGTATGAACTTCCACTGTCTGATTTGGCTTGATTGAAATAAAAGGTTTAAGTGCAATGTCCATTTCATTTCTTTTATGTCAATAGTTAATTTTGCTCATCTTCTGGTCTGGGCAAGGGTAGAGCAATGAAAGTATCCCTTATAACGTCTGACATATGACTTAATCCAAGGCAAAGTTATAAGTAAATAATAAGTGTAACCTCCTATTTAATGCTTCAGATTTAAAAGGCTCAAGAAATAATTGTGGTAATATGGGAAGGTGGAATATTGGAAACAATCGGCGCTCACCTAAATCCCTGAAAACTACTAAAGCCTGGAATACACTACGCGATTTTTGCTCCGATTTTCTGCTGATTTACAGTCTGGGAATCACGTAACGTTAATGTGAAGCTCACAGATCTGATTTTTTAGCTTTGACTTTCTGACTTTGATTCCATCCAGTCGGAGGAGATCAAACATATTTGATATTTTGAACCCATTTTAGAACTGATATTGTTTTATTTGTCACGGGTCTCCTAGCAACAATGCACACATTTCTGTGTGAGTTTGTTGTGTTTGGAACAACTTTAAAGTCTGGTAGTGTATGATGTTAAGTGTGTGATGCCCAGTTTTCATTTGTTACTATTTACAAAATATGATGCCTAAAAACCTGTTCAGATTTTAAAAGGCATCTACTGTATTATGGCCTTAAAAATGCTGTAATATTAATACCAGGCCAGTAGTTGGCGATGTTACAATTTTCTAAAATTTATTTTCACAATTTTCGAAAATTCATGTTTTCGTAGTTTAAACAGAAGATAATGCTATTGTTTTCAAAAAAAACTTGCATTTCGAAAACCCCAAAGTTTGCATTTTCAGACCCGCAAAACACAGCTGACACATAAATAAATAGCCAAAATGCAAAATGTTTTAAAAAAAACTTGCAAAATAAATGCAAAATGTTTTCGTTTTTTTGTTGTGTTGTGTTTTAAGCATCTTCCCTCTCATTAGAGACAGAATGGACTCTTTTCACAAGACTGTGATGCGTGTTTCAATGGTCATCAGCATCGTAAATTCGCGAAAGTTTTTATATTTAATTTTTTTTAATTTATTTACATTATAACACTATACTTTGTATTATATCAACTTTGCATCAAATTACAAAAAAAAAGAAGAGTTAACGCTAATTCAAGGGGGTTTCTAATGCAGCGTATATGGGCAAGAATTTAACATCGTTCTTTCTTCTGACCGCCGTTATCAGTCTCTCTCTATTTATTTCCTTTTTTTTAAAGTCATGAAAACGCTATTGCGGAGTTTTTTTGTTTTTTTTTTTTTTTTTTTTGCTATTTGAGCAAATGGGAATGCAAAAAAAAAAATTAGGCTATTTGTGATTGTCTCCCATTCACAACTTACCCAACTATGATGACTTCTGCTGCTGAAAACCCCCGAAATGTGAAAAAGGGCTATACTAAAATCTATAATGAATTAATTAAATACATTTTGAAAAGTAAAAAAAAAAAAAAAAAAAAAAAAATATTACAAATGTAATCAAATTTCAAGTGATTCAATAATTGAATACAGGTTACCTCATTCATTTGGTCTTGTGATCTCAATGTCTGCCACATTAATCAACCCGCTCTATGAAGAATTAAACAGCTTTTATATAATAGCCATACAGTCTGTACATGATTTAAACCTAATTAAAAAAAAATAACAATTTGTTTATAGCTAAACCTATTTTGAGGAAGAAACTAAGTGCAGAAAATACCCACATCACCATTTAAGTTGCTTTACATTTTTGCTGACTTTAACCACACCCCTTTCTCTAAAACCCCGCCCACATGTCAGCCACTCTTGTCATTCGTGTTGATACAGATGTGTTTGATTTGTCTCGACAACTATTTAAAAGTGTTTTCAAGCGAGTTCAAGCGAACATTGTATGCGTGTTTCCCCAACAACAGAAGAAATAGCTCATGGACGCGGTTAAACATATACAAAAAATGGTGTTTGTAAACGTGGGGCAGCGCATGATAGAGCACTCCTCCGCGCATGCGCAGTGCGACACTGTGCGATCCCCAGCGCTTTAAGCTGTGCGGTGCGTTTGTTGTGTCTGCTGGTAAGTAGGTCATTATTAATTATCATGATAATACGTTGTTTTCAATATAAAGTCCCAGCCCAAACTATCGATATTATATAACGGAAGTGTTAGACGTGTGTAAAATGTGCGCTGGGCGTCTTTAAAGTAATGTTTTCTACATTTCCCTTTACTGAGCAAACCGGGCGCTGGATGTGTATAATAAAGTGCATTGAAGAATGATATAGCGAGGTTCGTGTGCAAATCCATCGCCGCATTTCTCCTCGGTTTTTGGTGCATCTGCAGTCACACGCTGTTGCGTTCGCATCCGTTCAGTCTCGGTTCATGTTTTCACATTATTCGTGTTTTACGCACGCAACACTCACACTGCAGATTGTCTGGATGAAATGACTCAAAACTGCAAAACCACAGTCACATCGAGAAGCTCTCGACGAGGCCTTCTCTCGGCTTCTTATTTATTATGCTTCCTGTTTCTATGATTGCTGCTCGTGTTTATTATCAAAACCTGCTGTGCTTGTGCACTGATGCACCTGCGTGGGTCCAGTCAAATGCATCTGAAGCTGTCGCGAGCTCAATGGATGTATGCATGTGTTATTAGGTCAAAACAATAGAAACACTGTTGGCACTTCCTAGTGGTGCTATCAGTGATTAAGACTGATCATGCACGAGCCTCATGCCATGCCAGTGCTTTTACAGTGCACGCTGTGCTAGTTTCCCCCAGTAATAATAGAAAGGAGAAAAAATATTCATATTAATATGTTGCTATTAATAAGCAGATTAGACTAGATTTTGTTAGTTAATGTTAATATTTACTTGATAGATTTAAAAAACATTTTATTTTGGTGTTTTGACATCATGCTAGATGTCATCTAGATGATTAAAAGTCCTCAAAACAGAAACTTGTATTATTTAGAAGCCTATAATTTATGCTTATGCAAATGAAACATTTTCATGTATATTTGCATTTTGGTTATGTTGTTAAGTTTGGATTCAAGAAAAAAAAAATAAATAAATAAAGGTACACTGTGCTGAGTATTATATCATGTGATAAAATGTTAGATATAACTTTCAATTTCCCATGGAAGCTTGTTTTCACCACATAATTTAAAAAAATGTAATTGCATTTTTTTTATTATTATTATTAATTTTATTTATCACAACTCTGACATGATACCTTGCAATTCAGATTTTTATTTTTTTCTCAGAATTGCAACTTTTTTATATCTATTTTAAGAGCCGCCTAATTTCATGGATGGATCTGTCTGGATCACCATATAATATTTTTTAGAAATATTTTGGTTCTGTATATTTATTTAAATGCACAAAATCATGTTACTTCCACAAAATGCATTTTGTAATTCAGACAGACTCTTTCATCCATAAAACCAGGCCTGGATTGGACACTGAGAGCAGATCGAGTCTGGCAGATTGATGATTTAATACCCTGTTAGTATACAGACAATAAAAACCATTGCTCTGATAAATAATGGTCGGTCTTCAGAGCTTCCCGATTGACTTGCAGCTCCACAGTCCCTCTCCGTGACACTTGTCAGAATGGCTCTGATCTCCATCGAGGACCTCGCCGGACTGGACGATGAGCAGGTGGACGATGACATCACCGACAGCGCCGAGCCAATGGATGAGGAGGAGGAGGACAGGATGTACGCCCACTGGCAGGCGGTGGGAAGGACACACCATGTGTCTGTCCCCAGAGGTGAGGCAGTGCTGACAGAAACACATCTCCATGGAAACTGGCTGATCTAGATCGATGTAAAGCTGCTTTCAGACCAGTGACGTGACTCTGGTTTTTGTGTAGAGATGAGGGGACCCATTCAGGAGATGACGAGGAGGAACCAGACCTCAGAACGAGAGCCAGTGCCTTCTGTCACCGTCTCCAGACACGAGAAGGTAAAATCAGCCCACTTGTGCTGCTCCATGTTCACTGGACATTACAATTAGGAAAATGGCATCACTTCCACTTTGAAATTAATCAGAGATGATCACTAGATTGTTTCACTAGAACAACTGTACGGGTTTCTTTAGGCAGCGGCTATTTGCACTGAAGTGAAAATAACGATAGATGCTATTTACACTGTTAAAATAACAGGATTTTCTATGTTTATACTCATTGCAAATATTGGCAGATATCTGCACCTCAGTATCGTAGTACATTATAAAACAGTATGCAATAATAACATACTGAGCCTCATTTACGAAACAAATGTTCGACAGAAAATTGGGCGCACGGTTGTTTCTACGCAAAACTTTGAATGCATTAACATGGACGTGAGTGGTGGCTACGATCAAATCTCATGTCTGGTCTCAGAAAGTTTTTGAGTTACCTGCACTTGCAAGCAGCATAGTAAATATTAGGGATGCACCGATACACATGGACGTGAGTGGTGGCTACGATCAAATCTCATGTCTTATTTGCACAGCTTTTTTTTTTTTTTACAAATATTGGGTACAGAGACAGAAGAAGAAGAAGATTCATGTTAGATGGCTTCATTTAGCAAACAGATGTTTCCTTCACTTATTTCCAAACTTAATTATAACTGTTAAAATGAATTGTATAAGCTCTTGTTACTTGCACTGTTCATTTTAATGGCGCAGTAGAGCTGCTCCATTGCAGCAGCTCAATACTGTAATCATAAAACATTTTCCTAAAATAATGCATGGAACCATTCATTATTATACGAGTACGTGCATACTTTTTTGGTGATGTAATTTGCGCCATGCGCACTGTACTTTGTGTATATGAATAAAAAACAATTTTAAAGCAAGCTAAACATGCACAGCGTGCACACGTTTGCATTGGTGCAGAATGAGAGAGTCTGCTAGTTTCACATTTGCTTTAATCGTGTATGCTTGATGTTTAAAATAAATTGTTGTTTATAGTGAATGCCCCTATAATTTTTGTTTGTTTTATATTTATGATTTAGTTTCAATCCAAATGCATGCGCTAATGGAATGAACAGCAATCAACAGAAGTACGCGCTCTCTGACACGCTCTCTTTACAGTCAAATAACTGTAGTAACTTGTGCACTGTTTTGCTTGCTTGCTTGCTTGCTTTTGACATATCCGGCCAAACTACAAACTTTCCAGTGATGTCTGTGAGATATTGACTCCACAATCTGTGCAGCCGCGCGCTCAATCCACTCAGCGCGCTCTGATTATCAGCCGGCACACATCCGTGAATATTGAATGTTCAACATTATATTAATTACTTACATGTACTTCATAGACATCCTTAATCATTAATAACTCTATTCTGCTCTCTGTTGTTCTGTTGGCAGTGTTTCTTTTTCTGGACACAGCTCTGTTCACACGCTGTGTTGGTATCAGGACATTTTTATGAGTACAGAAGCGCAGTATCGGGTTCTGTTGGCGTAAATGTAGTGGAATTGTAGAATTGCATTTTGTTCATTTTTATTTTTCTGGCCATCAACCGAGGCTTAGTAGTCGATCGTTAACCAGTAAGATTAGTCTTTTTTTTTTATATTGTTTTATATAGGGCTTTAGCTTTATATGCACAAATAGCAGCTTAAACAAGACCATGAGGATGTAGTCATCGCATCATGCACCTGCAGCACTTCTGTGAACAGAGAAAAACAGAAATTAAGCCTAAAAAAGGAATAAAATAAATTAGGGCTATGTTAGGGCAAACAAGTATAGGCTATGTTCATTTGTGTGACACTCTTAATGCATTTTCTTTATTTTCTTTATATCTTCATGTGGTTAAATCCATCTGATCACAGGCACCTCACGCACACACAAACAACATTAGTTCTAGTGTTGCCTGACATTTCAGCCATTCATCATCAAACTAAAATGCAGTCAACCAAACATAAACGTTACTGTTTATTTAAAAAGGTCTGCTGTAGCACCCAAACAAACATTTTTGCGCATGTGAAGGATTTTAAACAGATATTGGAACATGAGTGAAGTATAAAGCCATGTTTAGGCTACATAATGAATAATAGTTATGCAAACAAATGTTACAAATATGGCAAAAATGGAAACATTAGGATTCTTGTGGTATGAGACAGGCTCGTGAGCCCAGTGCCGTTTCAGTTTTCCTTGACATTTGTATGCTGTTTATAATGAATGCCTAACTTGTTTTATTTTAACATTTTATAACTACTTATTTTTCATTCTTGAACTGTTCTGAATACTGTTAAATTTAATATATTTGTTGTAGAGTGAGGGGAATAAGCTATAATGTTTATATTTAGGCTACCAGTATTTTAATATACATATAAATTATTAATGTGGCCAAATAGTTTGCAACTACAAGTTTAACGGGTGTTTTTGGAGTAAGATCGATTTCTCTTTCATGAGTTACTACTACTTTTTGGCTGGGTTTTGTTTCTCCGTGTCGTAAGCTTTAGGGGCGAGGCTTCTAAACCGGGCTGTTTTTAGGGGCGTGATATTGTGATATTGATTTCACGATTGTTTTCATGCCGCCACATTTGTGATCGTTCGTTCGTTGGTATTGTGAGATTGGCATACGAATGTTTCATGAATCACACATGAACCCTGTCATAAGCTAGTTTGTGCACACATATATGCGCTCGTTTCTACGTTAGATTGATAAATGAAGCCCATTGAGTGTAAATTGAATTTTAATTAAAATGATTAAATGGATGTATTATTTAATTCAAATTATTAAATGTATTGGGACACTAAAGCCCTCCCTACACCTACCCTAATCCTACCTGATACTTAATACAACTTTTCGATTATTTCCTTCATTTTTATGGAAAATAAATGCTTATGTGATATGAGATTTGAAAAGGGAGAAAACAAAGTTGTGTAAAAGGCAGATTCGAACTTGGGTCGATCGCGTCAAAAAGATTTTTGACCTAACAGTGCGCATTATTTTTGTACTTTGAGCACTTTGACTATTACTCAAGAAGCATTGACATATTTAGTTGTTATTTAATGATTTTTACTAAAAAGACTTGTTTAAGTGTAATTGTGTGTGTGTGTTTGTGCAGCTTGGCGAGGTCTTGTACGAGGAGAGAGTGTATCCTGCAGGAAAGTGGGCATGTGTCAGTAAAGCAGACACGCTGTATGAGCAAAGCATCTCCAACGCTTTCATGAAGCTCATGCGCTTCATCTGCAAGGAGAATTCAACAGGTACACTTTTAACCAGCAAACTATCTCAAGTCGTTTCTTTGAGACCCTTGCCTTTTATTGTTTGTTACAATTTAGTTTTCTGTATTTTGTTTAAAACTGGACATAACTTTAAAGCGACTGTATGTAGTGTTGTGTGTCTTACAGTTCACTCTCTTAAATAAATGACTGTCATGATTACAGTGATAGCTGTAGCCTACTCATGCTGCCGTTAAACAATTAGCTTTTTTCTGTGTAATTTCATACCCAACCAACAAACTTTCCCAGTCATAGAACAGACGTTTGGGAAATAAACCGAAGCCATTTGCCTTATTAGAAGTCAGTGGATCATCAGAATGACTTTGAAACTGATATTTCAAGGTAAAAACTTACATACAGTTGTGATTTACATAAAATGTAGACTGGTCAAATCTGAAAAGTGAGACTGATTACCTCTTGGCTAACTGCTTGTTGGTCAAACTAGTTCTTAAGACACAGTTTTATCATAATGGATGTGTTTATGCAACTCTTTCCTGGTATGTCACAAAAGTATTCTCAGGTGTGGTTAATAGATGAGTTTTTCCTCATGATAATAAATGTCACATTTACAGTTGTTTGACCAATTATCGCAGGCGAAATCCATTCATTGCAATAGGAATCCATGCAATCTGGAAATTTGCATGAGGGCAAAAGATTTCTGCATGTGGATTTTGCAGTGGGTCCAATTTGGTCACAGATTTGCCACGTTGACCAGTAGAAAGCTGTTTGGTTTGGAAGTGATGTCAGTTTTAGCTGTGCTTCATACATTCCTACACTGTTGACTGTATAATAATGGACCTTTTTAGCCTGTGCTATTTTACCAAAATCACACCATAAGACTAGAGTTAGTTAAAAATCAGGTGGACTGAACTCCAAAAAAATTTACATTTAAATGAACGGGCTAGAAAAACTATGACTAAAGTGGATTAAAAAAAAAACTGATTTTAATCCACTTTGAGTTCATATTCACACAGAAATTTTGATAATATCATCACACCTTGAATCAAAATCAGGTGGAATAAACTCCAAAAATTGTGAATTTAAATAAATAAGTGCGCTAAAATAACTATCATTAAAGTGGACCAAAAACCGAATCCACTTTGAGTCCAGATTCACACAGTAATTTTGTTAATATCACCACACATTACCATTAGTTGAATCAAAATCAGGTGAACTGAATGCCAAAAAATGTCAATTTAAAGGGGTCATATGATGGGATTTCAAGTTTTTCTTTCTCTTTGGAGTGTTACAAGCTCTTGGTGAATAAAGAAGATCTGTAAAGTTGCAAAGACTAAAGTCTCAAAGTCCAAAAAGATATTCTTTATAAAAGTTGAGAGTCAACCACACCCTCCTAAAACGGCTCATTTAAACACGCCCCCACATCTCTAAATCATAATGTGGGAAGATTTGTATAATGCTGCCCAAATGTTCACGCAAAGAAAGAAGGCGTAACCTTTATTCTGGCTGTTGCCGCCGGCGCCATGTCGTGGAGACGCTGTTTGTTTCGTTGTGAAAGCGAAAATATTAGTTGGTCTTCCAAAAGAGGACAGAACTATAAATCAGTGGTTAAGTTGTATTTACAACACAGTTCCAGAACAGTTCAACCCAAATATTCAGATGTGTGCTGCACATTTTGCGGAGGACAAGGACTGTTTTCTGTGAGAGTAACCTACAATGCTGGTATCTGTTTCTATAAAGTGGGGCAATTCCAAATTTGCAAGGACAGTCTGGAGCTTTACAATGCCGGCACTGAAGTATGTTTACATATTTAAAGAATTTGCCACTGATGATTCAAACGTGAGTTTGGAGCAGTGTAGAGTAGCACTTGTTGTTTGTTGTTTCTCTGATCACAAATGCAGACATGGTTTTATGTTTACGAGGTGCAGTATATGTAACACAATGTGTAAAAAGACAGTATAAGTCATTATAATCAGTAATTATGTCCCCCCTGGATGCAACAAATGCCTCGTTTGTAATGGGTTTTATTATAATTGGCCAATCAGAGCACGCCTCGCTTTTCAGACCGATAAGCTTTGTAAAAATCAGTGTGTTTCAGAAGGCGGGGCATAGAGAAGCAACAATAATGCACAGTATGTGGAAAATAATGTTTTTTGACCCTTAAACCGTATAAACACATTTCATTACACCAAATACACAAAATAATGTTCTTTTTAGCAACGTCGTATGACCCCTTTAAATGAACAGGCTAAAAAACTATGACTAAAGTGGATCAATAAACAGATTTGAATCCACTTTGAGTCCAGATTCACACAGAAATTTTGACAATATCACCTAAACAGGTGGAATAAACTCCAAAGATTGTGAATTTAAATAAATAAGTGGGCTCCAAAGATTTTTAACCAAAGTGTTTAAATAGATTTTTGGGTTTGATTTGTATCAAGATTGTGTGTTTATGCAAAAAAGGGCTTCTTTTGAGTTCATTATGGGTATGAGTTGTGTGTGACCCCTCTTATAGCATGCATAGTTTCTATTACAATATTCATCATGATAATCACAATCATCGTTTCATACAAAACAAGCAGTTTCCCAGTGTGCTCAGTTTAAGCCCTGTGTCTCCAGGACGGTACCTTGGCATGACAGTACCTGTTGTGAATGAGATTACGATGGCAGAAGATGGTACTAACTTCATGAAGGACGTGTTGACGGCATATTATCTGCCCGCTGAGTTCCAGGCCAGACCCCCAGAACCAACCGATCCTGATATCAGAATCGTTCACAGAGACGCGATCCGCGTCATAGCCAGGTACACGACCAGACCAGACCCTTGGAGCCCAGTCTTTTTCATTAGCAGTGCCTGCTCCAGAATGATTATAGTTGAACTTTTCTTCCATTCTAGGGTGTTTAATGGCACCACAACGGAGGAGACCATCTCCCGTCAGATCAGCATCCTCTGGGAGCTTCTGGGCAGCTCCGAGGATGTTCTCCAAGACCGCTACATGGTAGCCGTGTACGAGAATCCCGGCGTACCCCAACGCAGAAATGAGATCTGGTTCATTCGCCGTGGCTCGTGAACCTTTCGCAGCTCGCCTGTTAAGCCAGTGGAGATGTTTGAGTAGCTAAATGTCTCGAAATGAAGGGGCGGAGCTTGTCACAATCAAAACCCATTTATCCTTTTGTATTGTTGTGAGTGTGGTGCAGAAAACATTTATTTTTAATCGGTGAGTAGAGAAACTGCAGCTTATTACACAACTGATACAGATTACACACTAACACTGTATTATAGCCTGCTGCTGATTTCAGGGTCAACACATGGAAGAGATATCAGTGATTGACCTGGCATTATTTTTTAAATCTGTAGTGTGAAGATGATTCATTACGCTTACTGTGTTTTCTGCTTGATTTAAATGTAACACACTACTTGAATTCACTTTCATTGTTCAGTTTGTTTTAGTGCGGAAAATTGTTTTTGCTAGGTTTTCCATCGTGCCCTAACGTGGAGTCGGCAATGACTCGGATATTATGAAATTCACACCTGTGAACCGTAAATCCTTCAGTGATGGCATTTGTAGTTCGTTATTTGCTTTATGTGCTGATAGAGAAACTGGTTCAGTTTTGAGATCTGCAGCTGGTATTAAGGTTCAATACATTTACAGTTATTGAAATTTTAAGTAGTCATTTCAATTTTGTGTTGGAAAACTGTTGTAAATTAAAATATTTTTTGTACTTTGTGTAACAGACTATCAAACCATTTATCAGACAATCATCAGCAAGAGCTTTTCTATCGCTAAAACTCAGAATCTTCTACATTTTTATCGTATGGGCCAATTAAATTATTAGATATTAGTAGAGTATTCCAGTTTAAAGCAGTCATTTGTCACAAAATGGCAGTAGTATGTTTTTTTTTTTGTTTTTTTTACGGGTATGCTTGTTGATCTTGTTTCTTAAGATGGAGTCTTCAAGTCTAGTATATCTAAAAACTGCTTTTTCTCCAAATGAATGGGACCTCTGGCAGAATATCCCCTTGCAGCAGTATTGTATCTGAGCACTATTTGGACTCAAGGATGTAACTGCATTTACTTATCAGTGTAAGTTTTTTGTTGTTGTGTTCTATGTAATATTGTACAAACGTATGTAAATCATCAGCACAACTCTTTAAAGCACTGTTTTGACATTTGATTCCTTGCTTTTGTGACACTGATGGCTTAGGTTGTACTTTTAATTGATGTTTGCCTTGTCGAAGTATTTTAAAACTTGCACACTCCCACTCAAGTCTGTATAATAATACCAATAAACTTAAAAAAAGAAAAAAGTTGTCATATAAATAATTGCTTAACATGCTTTGCAAAAAGTTTAATAATTGTATATAAATAAAAAAAGGGTTTATGTAAATGCTGTTTAATTGTTGTGGAACAACAAGTTTAAAATAATTTATATTTAATTTAATTTGCTACGCTACTTTGCAACAGGACTCTCAATTTTGGCGGGCTGCAATTCCATTTCTCACCACACATTTACACTGAACACATGTGGGGCGCTGTTGAGCTCGACAGGACAGCCCTTAGCCCTGATTTGGAGAGGCACAGAGGAGAGAAATTGTTGAATAAAGTTGTTATTTTTGTTTTCTTCGTGTACAAAAAGTATTCTCGTCGCTTCATAACGTTACGGTTGAATCACTGATGGCTGATGGAGTATTCTGACGATGGTTTTCATACCTTTTCTGGACCTTGACACTGTTATTTATTTGGCAGTCTATGGGACAGTCTCAAGCCTCCCGGTTTTCATCCAAAATATCTTAAATTGTGTTCCGACGACGAACTAAGCTTTTACGGGTTTGGAACGACATGGGGGTAAGTGATTAATGACAATTTTCATTTTGGGGTGGAGTATCCCCCAGTAACATGATATTTAGCTCCTGGAATGTGATTTTTTCCCGGGGGAATCCCACCAAAAAATGGGTATTTTACCCCCAGAAATTTGTATTTTTATGTTTTGCTGTGAAAACCTTGCAACCCTGGCCCCCAGCACTATAGCATTACACATCCTAACGAAGACACGCTAAATATTATGATGTCCTACTCACTTTTTTTTTTTTTTTTTTTTTTTTTTTTTTTTTACTTAAAATGGTCTAGAAACTCTGAAAAAAATATTTTTTGCAGAAACTAAACTGATTACAGTTCTTCATTGAACTTCATTCACCACAGGATGTCTGGTAAGAAGTGTAAAATAGATGTGAAAAGGTGAGTATTAATAAATAAACAGTGATTATTTGCATGCTTTTACAAATGTATGTTAGTTTAATAACTTGACTATTTCAGTCTGTGACCCACCATAATCACCTAATGGATAAAATTATGAAGACATTTGAGAGGGTATTACATAAAGTGCAAGTAGAGAGCACACTTTGCACCCGGATGAACTACTATTTCGGATGAGATTCTGAGGTACACATTTGATGGACATATCCCATGAGGCCATGGGAGAAGAAGATTTGTGAATGCTGTAGGTCATACTACAATGAAAACATGATGAATGTAGTACATTCAGAATACATTCATAGTACACACATTATATAGAACATAGTTTTTATGGTCGCCAAAGTAGTTATAGATTCAAAAGAAGTAGATGCATGTAATCACACACATCATGTAATCAATTACAATTGACAAACAAATGAATTTTTGTCTGCTGATGTTTCATCAGCTGAAAGACTCATTAAACAACAGTACGATCCATTAAACACAACTGTGGTGCTACTCTGACAAAGCTTTATTACTAGACTAGAGGGCATCTGGGTGTGGTGAGACGATAACCAATTACCCTGATGCCACTCGGGACAGCCCTGAGGAGCACGCAGGGAGTTGCAAACCAAATAACTCCAGATCATAAATTCAACAACCTACCCTGTTCAACATTGGGGTAGAAGGATTTTAGGGAATCACTGGAAACTTTCCGATATTTTTTTGAACATTATGTATTTTTAGAGCGGCCAATGTTAACTGTGAAACCAATATATTCTCTTCAGGTTCGTGCATGGAATCTGCAAAAACCTTTGGGTGTCTCTGCACAGGACAATCCAGAACGACTGTCATAATCTACCATCATGTTATTATTCTACCGTCAGGAGAAATATGAAGGCTAAAGCTTTCAGTAAAAGAAAATATATATTCCTGAGCACTACCTGCAGTGGAGTAGATTCTGCACATTCTACACGGTGAGTGATGTCTGAGTCTCAAATAAGCTTTCTCTTGTCAGAGATAAAGGAGTGGATGATCGTAGATCCCCTTGTAGATGACTGTCAGCTTCACTGGTGCAATAGTGAGCAGGTGAGCTGTTAGAAGAACAACAGGGCTCCATTAATTCAAGGTACCCTAGGTAGTGTAGACTAGAATCTATGGTAAACCGTATTAGCCGGATCAGCCTTGGCAACCACATCTGACAAACACTCCCATGCGTGAAGCTGCAGAACCGGGAGCGCCTGTTTTCAATCTCCACACAATCCCAAAGGTGACACCAAAAGTGCAAACTTAGCTTATTCTCTCACGTAATGATCTAGCAAACTAACTCCCATGGTGCTCTGCCTAAAAAACCTGCTCGTTAGTGCTTGTTTGGTACCAGCAGACTGGGACCAGCATAGCCGTGATGGAAGAAATGCAGCTTATCAACTAGTTCCATCATTCTGTTTCAGGAGATATCTTCATGCACTAAGACCGCTTATCTGAGCAGCGAGGAAACAAGTCAGCTGCATGAGTTTTGGACACAGCCTTCATGTAAACATGCAGAAAAAAGGGAGGCTAAATATTGAGCAAGTAGATCTCTATTCATGTGTTTCCATGCTCTCGTTTTATTTATATGACAGCAGTGTTGCCAACTCATTTTCAGGGGAAGTTGCTAAAGGAAGGTTGATTTGTTGTTAAAAGCTGCTAAACGACATTGTGACATCATTACGTAACCACGACGCAAAATTGTCACTACATTTGATAAATAAATTTTAAAAACATCTAATTTTGTCGCTAGGTGCTTTTGGAAGAAAAAGTTGCTATGGTAGTCTGAAAAGTTGCTACATTTAGACAAAATTGCTAAGTTGGCAGCACTGGTTGATGCACAAAGGAAATAGGTTATAAAGATTATATAAAACTAGAAATGAACTAAGCATGCAAAACTAAGCATGAAAAAAAAATCATGTTTTATTTATTTATTATTATTATCTGTTGTGGTGGCTCTGTATGTTGTCACTTTGAGAAAAATCTGAGAAAAAAATATTTGTAAAATGTACCAAACATAAAGTTGAAAACAATGCCGTATGAACCATTCATGTTAAATATTGTCTGAAACATCCACTGAGAGGATTGGGAATTTGAGTCTGGAAAAATATGGAATTTTGACATTTTGAAACTGTGTAGTAACGCTGTGATGGCCATATATGGTAAAACACCTTTTCAGTAGCCAGGTGGTTAATAAAGACAGTTTTAAGTAATAAAATTACAATGAACTACAGTACAATACCACTGATTCCGAGTACACGTGTGCAGCAAACCAATGTCTCTTTCCAACAGAGGGCAGTCGTGCTGAAGAACCAATGTCTTTCTTTTGAGCAACTGTGTTACTTCTGCGGCTGTTTTAAATAACGCTGAATATAATGTTAATACATTGAGTCGCTTGAACTGAGTGAAAGTAGGATGGTCTCCGCTCCCCTTCCTGTGTCCCGGTAGAGCCCACCCACCCGAGAGAGAAACACGACTCCTGCGCTCACACAGACCTCAAACACACGCTCAGAGGGGCTCTTTGTCTCCATTTCGAGGAGATTTCTGCTGGATTCAGCATGGAGCGCCTGACACCTCCAGCCAACCCCACAGCTCCACACTAACGAGCACGCGCTCCCGGAGGACGCGCTTTGAGCGTTTATACGACAAAACCACAAGTGCAATAGATATCTGTACATACATGAACTTTTGAGCCTTTCATTTATACCCGTCGCTGTTATCGACTTCAACCATGGGTTTATGGGCGAGGAGGCACGAGCGCAAACTCACAAACGCCGAGAGTGTTTTCCTAGCGTTCACACTGATCGCCGAAGGTAAGAACGCATCTAATGTGTTACACAGTAACGTTACATGTATGTAGTTTTGCATGGCTAGGAAACTTCACATTCACTTCTCTTCCGAATGCATGAATAGTTTAGACACAGATGCGCGTGAAACTATCAGCCAAGGCGAAGTTTAATTCGAATCTGGATTTTTTGGAGTTTGATGCGAGTTTACACAAACTTTTCAAGTCATTGTGTTAGCAGATGCAAAGCTTAGAGGGAAAAAATGTTCCAGTGTGTTACCACTGAACTAAAGGATACTCGTGTTTTTTTTTTTATATGAATGAATCAATCCACACCCCTTTTCCAGAAACCCAAGTACAGTAAGGGCTGAGGAGGCCTGTAAAATAACACTGGCATAACAGTCTGTAAGAGGAGAACCAGGTCTGTCTTTTTTATCTGTACTAGATAGCAGTGCATACTTGTAGTCGGCTAAGTGAACTTCATGAGGCACATCTATCATTTAGGCAAAACACGAGCTGAATATCAATTGCATCAACTTCGACTCCTTGAATATTAATTAGGTCAAGTCAAGTACAGGTTTATTCAAATATCCACAGCTATGCAGCATGTAATTGAAATTCCAGAGAGAGAGAGAAATAAAAGAGATATGCTGAGTAAATGAAAAGTATGAGTCTTGGTGTATTTATATGTAGAATAATGTTTTACTTGACTTAGCATGGGTTCCTCGGCGACCTCCTCCAGGAGGAACAGTCCCATCTGTGTGGCCTTTAATGAGATATGCGTGGCCTGCGCTGGAGCTTACCTTGAGGGAGTTTTGGGGAGGTGTGGGATGTTAGACACGAAGCTTCTCTTTTGAGGACCGTAAAAAGTGGTACATGATGTTCTGTGGAGTGACCCATGAGCTGAAAGAGTTTTCTGTTTGTGTCTCCTGATTAATTGAGCTCATGAAATGTGGCCACGGGAGTGTTCGTGTCTTTCGTGAAGAAAAAAAAAAAAAGACAATGAGGATATGGTTACGTGTTTTTTTTTTTTTTCTGGAGTTTCTAGATCCTACTGGATTTGTTGTTGATTTTAGATTTTTAGAGTTTAACTTGCATACTTGCTGCTTGCTCAGAACTACAGTTGTAAAAATCTCTTTTTGATGTCCTATAGGGACATTTATGTATTTGGGAATTTTATTAGTTCAACTCGAACTATGCTTTCTAAAAGGTCTACTGATTATTTTTTGCGTAATTTTGGAATTCAGTCAAAAGATCCATTAGGATTCTTCGATTAAACACTCTTAAAACTACAAGTTCCAAATAGGGGTTGATGCCATAGAAGAACCATTTCTGCTTCCTCAAAGAACCTTTACATGAGCATTTCATTTTAATAGTCTAAAGAATCTGTTTTCACTATAAAGAACCTTTTGTGGTTCCACGGTTGTTAAAGGTTCTAAATGGAACCATGGATTCCAATAAAGAACCTTCATTTTTTAAGAGTGAAACAGAAATTCCGATAGCAGTTTTTGACTGATAGAGATAGCTTTGGTCATCGTTGGAGGGAGGGACAGCCTCGGGGCCCATTAAAGAGCCTGCAGCATTTGCATGAAGACTTTAAAGACAAAAGGGTGGAGGGTAGAGACATTTCGCAGGTACTTGAGGGCACTGCTTGATCTCGGGATGAAGGGGACCCATCTCCTGTCTTTCATATGCTAATCACAGACAGTCTGGGAAGAGATATCCCCCGCTATGCAGCGTGAAGGTGTGACTCTGTGACTATCAGGACTATTTGTTTATTCAGTTATGTTTTAGTTGTATCTCAGTTGCTGTGTTGTACTGGAATCTATTTGATTGAATCTTTTTTCCATAAAATATTTGAAATTTTAGTTTTTGTAGTCGTGATCATATTATCATAATCATTTACTTCATGGTCTTTTTAAACGTCACTCCAACAAGAGAAAAGGGAAAACAATGTCTCATAAATTATGAATGAGAGGATTTGAAACCTAGTATTGTAATTTTGTCTGACTAGTCCAGAAGTTTTTGACAGAATCAAGCACAGATCTTTAAGCAAAATGATCTTTATTTGAAAATATTCATAAGATTCTAGTTGTTCTGTAATTTACAGTAGTTCTGGCTCCGTTTGGTAGCCTTTTACCGATACTTACATTAATATTTAAGGCATTTCATAGTCACTTATTATAACGTTGTTTGTTTGTACTTCGTTTCCATTTGCTATAAATGTAGTATTTTGAAGAGTAAACTACTAAAATGATCAGTAGAGCTCAAAATAAACATGCCCTTGCCATATTTCAACACAAAAACAAAAGAGAAAAGAAATTATATTTTGAAAAAAAAAAAGCCAAATTTTGAGGAACATTACAACTTTTGTTTTACAATTAAGAAACTTGTCAAGACAATGTTCCCTTAAATTTGTTATAATCAATAAATTTAAATATAAAACATAATATTAAAAATTCAAATTTTGAGGAACATTACAACTTTTGTTTTTTTTTTTTTTTTTACAATACAGTACATTAGAAAATTTGTTATAATCAAATAAATTTAAATATAAAACATAATATTAAAATTCTACCATTATGTATGATTAATTATTTTATAGTATTTTTATTTTTTTTTTTTTTATTGTTTTTTTTCTTTATGTCATATTTATTAATTTTATTTATTTTTAATTTTTATTTATTTTTTACGTGGAAATAGACATTGTTTTCATGGGACAAAACCATGTGTTTTTTTTAAAGAATGATTATTGTTATCTTCTTCAAGTCCACATCAGGCCAAGATGAATCTGCCGCCTGTCGTCACTTAGCGAATTTGTTTTGTGTTTTTGGAGAGCTATTTTGTTTGATCAAGTAAAAGAGAAGAGCTGAGCTCCACAGGAGACGCGTTGATGGAGACAACAGCTGCTTTTCGGCCGCTGACACTCCTGAGACGCAGCGCTGCCTGTTAGACCATCACAGTATAGCATCTCAAGGCATGCTTTGAATGCAAAATGGTACTATTGTTGAGATCACACGGGTCTTCAGGAAGTTCGCACTCGTTTAAGAGGTGAAGCCTTTTGTGATGTTGCTCATTGTCCTTTGTTTGTAAGTTACTGTGAGGGGGTGAAAAGACACAAGGAGTTATATTTGTTTGCTGTTTAAGCATGTGCACTTATTTCCACATTTATAGAATAATAGTAAAACCATCAACACTATGAAATATCTCCGTTTTTGGACAGAAGTGCTCCCTGCATCACCTTGAATAAACTCAGTGGAGGCCATGTAAAGCATGTCTCAACTGGTTTGGGTCTGATTAAACTTCTCCATATTCCCAGTGTTTGGCGTCTGGCCACATTGAATCGGGGGGGGCAGCTGACAGCGTGCCTGTTTGATCTCTCTCTTAATTAACTTCTGTAACGACAGCCTCTGAGATGCCTTAAAGTCGCTCTCTCTGCTGCCACTCTGAGTTAACATTTACACTACAACGATGTAGTCAAAAACGGAAAAGTTTTTGTGTTTTTAAAAAGTTTCACGTATACACGACTACGTTTTCAAAACGATTCCCGTTTACACATCCGGCCAAAAACACTGTATTACATATGCCAGGCCAGTAGTTGGCGCTGTCACCTTGTTAGTAAACAGAACCTGTAGGGAAGTGACGATCATATGATGCGTCTCTGCTGTTGGTTGTAATATTGGTGAAGTAAATCCACACTTCGCTGAAGAAGCGTTAGCAAACTCTTAAACAGCAACAACAGTACCATGTACTCAGCCATTGTTGTGTATGTTTGTTCGCACTTGCCTTTGAAATTGATACGTACGGCGCATATCTACATACCTAACATGTACTACGCATGTGCATAACGTCACCGTTTTCAAAGATTCCTGTATTGGGTGTTTACACGGAAACGATAACGGTGCCGTTTTCAAAAATTTGCTTTTTCAGTCCCCAAAACGTCGTTGTTGTGTAAACGAACAGACAAAACATATAAAAAGTTTCCAATTTTTGGCAAAAAACGTTGTCGCGTAACCACTAACACTGCAAAATACATAAGTTGTAAATTAAACACAGAGTGTTGGAGTATGTTTTACTAGGATATACCAGTTTTATACTTTAAATTGTCATGTTTAATTCAATGTGTTATTTGCCATTTCTTTGCAGTTGTGAAATTTGCTACCAATTTATAAGTGAAAATTGTTTCCACACGACATTTTTGTGGGTTTAAAATAGCAAATCTGGAGTTTGTGTTTTGTTTGAGCTGTGAAGTTTTAAATGTTAATCACATTTGAGGTATTTAGACTGTTTTTAGTCAAATAGGCTTTTAATTGCTATGTTTTGTTTTTTCTCAATGCAAATGTCCCTTTATTGTGGGGTTGCACATATTATGCAAATTTTACTATGTTGACTGGTTTGACATGCCAAAAGTTAAAAAATTGGAAAAACAATTGGAAAAAAAGAAAATTAAAAATAACTTTTCAAGCTCATTAAACATCTATTGTAAGTGGGTTAAACCCAAAATAGTGGGATAGTTCAACTAAAAATGACAGTTTTGTCCATCCGTTCACCCGAAACCCAATCACGTTGCAGAAGCAGCTGTCTCCTCTACTGTAAACCATTCGAGTCACGGGTTTTGCCAAGTCTTAGCCAGGATTCTCCAATGGTTTTCACAAGCTGTTCTTCAAAACCGTAATTCCATCATCAGGGAAATTTGTTTGACCAAATGCAATTATCTGCTCGTGATGCGTATGGCATATGTGAAAGTTTCCGTAAACTATATACGTAATCCCCTTAAAGTTAAACAAATAAAACTGGTTTTCCTGATCCACAACATATTCATTGCAAGTGTTCTGTGAGTTTGGGTTGGTTTTTGGGTGAAAACGGTCATATTTCATGGCAAGATGTAAAAAAAAAAAAAAGAAAATACACTGCCTGTATTTGCACCCATTACGTTTTTTGCATTATTACAAATCCATGACAATTAATACAATTTCATACTTTTTTTTTTTTTTTTTTTTTTTTTTTTTTTTTTTTTTTTTAAATCTTTGACAATTAATACAATTTCATACCAGGACAGTTAAACAGGTTTTCATGCGGTAATGCAAAAACATGGTAGCACTTTACATTAAAATTCTATATTAGTTAACATTAATGTGTTATCAAACATTAACTAACAATGAAAAATACATTTGTTACAGTATTTATACAGTTTTGTTAACATTAGTTGATAAAAACAGAACTGCTCATTAAATAATATCAACAGACACAACTTAATAATGTATTAGTAAATCTTGAAAATAAGATAAAAAGATAAAGATAAAAAAAAGTAATCTGATTACATCCATTACGTAACGCATTACAAGTTACATAATTAGGTTACTTTTCAAAAAAGTAACTGTAAAGCCTCCCATGTTGAGGCTTTACAGTTGCCAAAAAAAATTAACTTTTAGGATTTTTGTTATTAAAAAACAAATAAGCAAGCCCAGTCCTGGTGACAAAAACGCAACGCAAAAGTAACGTAATGCATTACTTTGTTACTTTTATGGAAAGTAATGCATTACATTACTTTTGTACTTTTATATAATACACACAAAATGTTTTTTTTTTTAATGCTTACGTCAGGTTTTTAGGCCAGAAGTTAAACTGAGGGGTTTGAGTGTGTGTGAAGTTGACTGGTGAATTCTGGCGAGCTCTTGGGAGCGCGAGTGGTTCTTGTTAGTTTTGATAGGAGAATGAGAGTGATTACAAGAAGTGCATGTGCTTTACGTTACATTGGCTGGCCCTTCCCCCATTCTGTATTTAGCTGCATTCCCCTCCTTCACCACAATGCCGCCCAGATGATATTTAATGAGAAAAATGTGTGCATATTCCTCAGATGGTACCATGTGCTGCTTTCTTCCCTCTGATGCACAAATCTTCGAATCATTAATAAACGGGACTTCGGCCTCATTTAGTTCATGTTTAATCCAGAAGTTCGTGTTTAGTTTGACATTCCGCAGGGAAAAGGTTTTGTTTCATCCAAACAATAGCTCTGGAGGTTTGGTTTATTTCACTGTTTGGCTGTTTGTTGTATTGTGTCTCGTGTGTTAAACAAGCTCTGTTTGTGTTAGGGCTCCATGGCGTCTCCTGAAACGCTCGTCAGACGCCCCTGTTGTTTAGAGTTCGAGGGCATCGCTGCAAGTGTGTGAAGCTCTCCTCATGTTCCTGTAATCTCAGAGAATGACTAATTGTATCACATTCCCCTTCTCTTACTGTAAACACGTGGAGGGTCACAGGAGGCTGTGGGACGTCCTGAAGAGATTGCATTGTGCTGTGACCCCCCAGGACGGGATGCATTCCCTGAACGAGTGCTTAGTCATGAACTTGGACTCCAATTAAACACATATGCTCTTCCTTCTCATTTTGTGCATTTGGTTTATTGATGAAGACAAGTTTATATGTTTCTAATGCTGGTCAAGGATTTTGTTTTTCACAAAATATTTTAGCCTTTCTGACACTAAAAATGTAAAAGGCTGTTTTTTTTGCAACTTCTACATGTAAATGGCCTACATTATGATTGGCTAACCTCTTAACAGACTATATGCATGCTTTTTGTAAGGCCTAAATGACACTGCCTCATCATTTTATCTATGTCTGTGGATGTATTCAAGGATACATTACAAATGCAGTTTATATGCACAATGACTTTAATCCTCCTCTTCTGTGATGGCTGTTTTTAGTTTCTAAAGTCAAATCCATTTTGGTATTGTTTTGAGGGGAGTAAAGTCAAAAATGTAGAGTGCGATATAACTATAAATTAAATTTCTAAAAAGAAAAAAAAACTTGGCATGAAATTAAACCTGTATTAGTATATGAGTGAAAAATTAAAATAACTGTTTTATAGTTTATTAATATTTGAAAGTGAAAAAAAAGGAAAGAAATGTGTGCCAAATCAAAGTTCTAACCTAACATGTAGAAACATGAAATATTATATCCTGCAGATCTTTATGACTGTGTGTCAAGGTCAATAAGTGATTGTAATATAAAAATAATGAAAGTTGTTATTTTATATGTAAGTTGATGTTATATTGTATACGTTGTAAAATGTCATGTTTTGTGACTCCCCAATAACATAATGTTATCTATGATAAATAATTCATGACATTTGTAAAACTAATTAACGAAATAAATACTTAAAATAACATTTTAATATTTTAAAATATATTTTAAAGGCAAATAATTATGATCTGTGCACATTTAGGATATAAAGAAATTGTTAATGCTTTTTTATTGGTTACATCACACATTTTTAGAGTCCTTTACATGTAAAACTTTCTTGGAAATGGTCGTTTTTACCCCCCCCCCACCACACCACCCATCATTGCTCATGTAAACACAGAGAAGCCGTGCTTTTCTTCTGCATGCGAAGCCATTGGCCCTGCTAATGATGTAAGGTGTTGGGTTTCCACAAGTGTGGAGGCTCAGTTTGACCTTTCAGACCTCCCGGTGAATAGCAGTGAATGGAGCACAATACAAACTGTGTCACGGCTTTCACCCTCCAGACGCTGTCACTGACATCATAATGAAGAGAGCCTCATTAAAACTAATTCTGGACAGTTCTTCACATTTGTAGATAGCTTGGCGCACTCTTTTAATAATAAGTATTTTAACAACTCTCATGAATAGTTGAAAGAAGTTGTCCATCAAAACATTCTTTTTTTTTTTTTTTTTTTTTTTTTGGTAAATTAAGATTTTAATTCAAAAGATATGAAAATTCACAGATGTAAGTAAAGATTATGGTCATTGACCTGGCCTGCGTTTCCCAAAAGCATCGTAGACCCATTAAAACCAATGGAGCTACTATCAACTTAGGCTTGCGATGCTTTTGGGAAACGCAGCCCTGTTATGAGAAAAGTTTCCTCACTCTAAACTTATTTGTTTGACTTGAAATTGCCTCTTAATATAGTTTGTCCAGCAATTACCGTAAATAATAGCACATAAACAAATTCCTGCCGCGACACTCCCTCAATACCAAATTGGCACGATGGGCACTAATGCCCTGTAATGTAATTCCTCTCTGGCGTCTGGCAGCTCCACCAGCTCAGATGGGATTTTCAGTGGTCTCTTCAGGCTGATTCATTAACCCCACCCAGTCCTTCAGCCATCCGCCTCCATCGTGTTGCACTTCACGATCCTGCAGTGGCACCTGTTCAGCCGTGTCCGAGCACAATATACCACAAACAGCTGCAAAAACAGCTTCCTTCCTGCATGAAATGAGGCTCCCACCTCCTCAATAGATGATGGAGCACCTTGCAAATCTCTGTGTTTTGGAGTCAAAGGCCTGGAGGGGGTAGACGGGATGTTTAAGGGCTAACAGGCATCCATATCTAGTTTCCCTCTGGGAGAGAATCCACTAAACGCCAAATTCCAGTTATGTCTAAAGTTAGATGTTTTTGATGACTACTAAAACGTGCCTTTTTTACCAAGTAGAAACTGCTGTTCTGTGACCATTGATAGTAATATATACGTATAAACGTAATAAATTCTTTCTTGAGTATTGATGGTTCTGATATGGCCTGTTCAAACCAAGGACAATAACTATAAAGATAACGATAAAAACAACAATATTAGCGTCCACATCAGCGAACGATATCGTCTGTTTATTGTAAGTGCATGTTCATCTGCCGCTTTTAATTCTCGAGCTCGTTATAACAGGATTGATTCTGATTGGCTGTCAGTGTTTGTATCGTTCGTCAGCTGGGAAAAATTGTTCTGAAAGTGATTCCAACGATATTGTTTCTCTGTGGATTTATCGTTATAGTTGTGGTGTAGACTTGTGCTGTTTTTTAATATTGAGAAAGATTTTTAGAACTATTTCATTATCGTTATCTTTATAGTTATCGTGCTTGGTGTGAACAGGCCTATAGAGTACTTTTTATTTGTTTATTAGCTGTTATAGGGCCATTATTCGAGGTATAACAACTATCGGCTTGTGGTAGTCCAAATCTGACCACATAAATAGATGGTTATGAATTTGACGTGAGAGTGTGTTGAAAGTAGAGCTGCACGATTAATCAGCAAAAGATTGCGATCAGCTTTTGAAAGTAACTGGCAGTTCAGTTAACCTCTGTGTTGATTATATTGTTTCGCCACTAGGTGGTGACAAGTGACTCTTAAAAAAAACATGTCATTGAATCATTCATTCAAGAGATTCATTCAAAAAACGTTGAATCATTCGTTAATGAAACAAGTGGAGTATTTATGAGTGAGTCATTGAATCATTCATTCAGACCTTTAATTCATTCAAACATTTTTAAATAGACTGCAGCAAATTAACGTTTTGTCACCGCTCTAGTAAATTACATGCTATTTTGTTTAGTTCAGAATTGTGCGAGAATGGTGATCTCTATTTGAAACAAAATCGTGCAACTCTAGTTGATGGCATTTTACCTTTAGGTGAATTGGTTGCGAATTTATTGATTTATTGATGGTTTATTATTTATTATTTATTGTCATTCATACAATCGGTTTACACCCCTCTGAGGTTTAAGTTTAGGGGTGAGGTGGCCCTTTATTATTAACTCAATCATATCATACAAATTCATATGAAGTTACCAACTCGTAAAATAGTTGTTTTCTCTTGGGATTGGGTTGGATAGTACACACACAATGTTTTCTTTTACTCAAATTTTACTTAGTTAAAAATTAAATTTGAGTAAATATGAATATAAAATATAAAATAAATATTTTCATATTGCTATCACTAAATTATTTCATCAGTCTTATTGTGGCCATTGGCCATCGTGATTTCTTTTGGCATCAGCCATTGACAAACTTATTGCTCAATTGCATTTAATTTTATCTTACATCTAAAGGTGTAGAGACATTTTATCAAATTTCACCAAACTAATTTCACATTGGAAGTAACTTCAGTCAGTAATTTTGCCTGGCGGCAAAATATGTCCCCAGGCAGATTTGGCAAATGGTTTAACTTGGTCATGCAAATGCTCTGCATAGTCTTCTATAGCTGTGCCTACAATGAAAACTCGTTGGTCCAAAATCCTGCTTTGTATAAAATGTAAAATATGGTTTAATTCACTGTAATGCATCTGATAATATTTTTGCTTTAGTGTCAGCAAAAAAAGTAATTGAAAAGTCTAATACATTATCTCATAAAGTCCATTTCCTGCCCCTGTTATTTTGCGTGGGTCGATCCTCAGCACTCAGGTTTCCACGTGGGCCGGTCTCATGGTCTCAGATCAGATTAACAACCCAATCAAACAGCTTGTGTTTTAAGAGGACAGGTGGAGTTCATCAGTAGTCTCTTCATGCGTCCCTGCTCCCCATCACTCCTCTGCTTTACGGTCTCAACATCTGTGGGTGGCACAGTGTGTGGGGCAAGTCTACAGTTACAGTACAGTCTGAGTCCAACACCCCAGTGGGCTTTGTTTCATATGTAGAGCTAATGAATCAAGGGCTCTTTCAAACTCATCCTCCCTAGCATACCGGCTGTTACACCAAGTACACAGAGCTGGGTAGGAACTGATTACAAGTAATCTGGATTACGTAGTCAGATTACAAAAATCAGGTTCTAGTAATTAGAGTATATTACATTTTATAATGCTCATAATCAGATTACAGTTACTTTTTATGTATTACATGATTACATATTATTCACACAGTGGCAGTAAATCATTCAGAATTATTTTATCTCTTTTAAATTTCACTCTCTAAAAATCCAATTGTTTATCACACCATTTAGCTTCAACTATATTCACAATACAGAATGGTTATGTAAATACATCTGGAAACCATCCTTCTGAAGAAGCACCTCTCAAGCAAGTAGACCATTTATGAAACAAATATTTGTTCAAACACTGACATGGTGGTAAAAGTAGTTATTTTTTTTTTTTTTTAGTTTTTTTTAGTTTTTTTTGATGTTGTTATTTTATTAAGCCCAGTGTGGGAAGCCCTGGTGTAATGTAATGTTTAATGCAATTTGATGTCGATATATATAAAAAAAATGGAATACATTTTTTCTCTTTGATTTTTTTAAATATAAGTATGGTATGCGTAATGGTAATTTTAAAACAAGTTTGATAAAAAGTCATCACAAGTTTGATAAAAGTAGTCAGAATACATTACCTAAATTGATTAATTTCGATTACGTTACTAAATACAGTTTCCATCACGTAATCTGTAATCAGTAATGGGCTACAATTTGTAAATAATCTACCCAGTGTTAAAACACAGAATTGGAGCCAGATTTACTAACAACTTGCGCCAGAGCAAACGTCTTTTGGCGTTAAAATAGTACTGTCAGGAGGTTTTACTAAAGACGCACAATGACGAATTAGCACTGAAAAGGCGTGGACATGGTTATTTTGCGCTAACACATTGTTGAATATACATTTGTAGGAGTTTCCATTTCAGATGCAAAATTTATGGAGGAGAGTATTCAAATGAATCACGTAACGTGATTTACTAACATTTGCGCTCGTCAAATTACTGGTATTTGCGCAATTATTTAACACCCAAAAAAGCATGTCTTGAAGCAGGTGGTGATTAGTGCTGCTCTTGGTAGATTGCACTGGTCATTATGGAATTGATCTGCTGCGTCTGTGTTCTTTAATGTAGACATTGTTAGTAAATCACTCGCATAATTTTCCCTCCCATCTGCGCTTTTATGGGATTGCGATCTAACGCTAATTTGCCCTGTTTCGTAAATCTGGCCCTTGGCGTCTAATAGGGACATGCAGCTCCTCCAGAATACTTGATTGTAACGATGAATGGCGGCATTCTGCTTAACTGTGTAATTGACAGGTTTATTTTGTGTTAATGACTGGCTGACTGTACATTATCCCTCACTTGTTTAATGGAAAAGCCGTCATGACTCTGATTCAGGCTGATTAGTGGTTTCCAGATTTTCCAGCGGCGGATGAGTTCGACCGCAGACGCGCCTTATAAACTTCTGCTCGGAGATGATCGCCTGCCATCAAAGGCCCATTGTGACGGTGGTGAGCTCGGCCCTCACAAAAATGAACCGTGGTTTTAATATAGTAAATGTGTAGTAATGTTTTTTCAGTGGATTTCTTACCATTTAACCACAGTTTAACTACAAATAACATGGTTAAACTATGGTCAGTGTAGCAAAAAAATGGTTAATTTGTGGTTACCATGGTTTAATAACCATGTTTAGTTGGTTATTTGTAGTAAAGGAAGATTTGAGACAAGATTTTGTTTCCTTAGGTAGTGTGTGTTTTATATCTACAAAGCAATGTCAGAAACCGTCATACAGACTGTTGCAGCCAGATGTTTTGGTGTCCATGCCGTATCTTGAGGTTTGCGTGTTGAAAGAAGCCAGGTTGAACAGAGTTTGATAGTGTTGGGGCACAACCCTTGCTCTTTGGAGAGGTTTTGTGAGCAAGCCTAGTATGTACACACAGTTTATATGTTCTTCAGCCAATCAGGTTCCTCTCCTGGTTCTCTGCTGGTTTGTTAGTTGTAGAGAGGCCATGAATGGCATCTTTGTCCCAAAAAACTCAAATTCCTCCACAGGAATCCAGGAAGTGGAGAACAGCTTCAGCTAGGTTAGTGCTCCTGCCCCAAAGCATCCTGCTCTCATCAGGGCCAATGAAAGTCATGTGGGTATTGGCATTTTGGCTTTTGAGAACTTTAATAACTCCGCGAACAAGCACAGCATGGATTAATTGATGTATTTAAAACATTGAACACCCTGGTTAGTCTCATTTGAACATGCATTGATGCCTATTACCACTACAAAGTACTGTTAGTTCTTATTCTGATATAATGTCAAACAACTATGTTCTTCATTTTTCAGCTTTCTCTCATCAAGAAACCTCCTCTACCCATTTTTAGTTTGGCTGATTTGATTATTTATACTTACCTGAATAATGTAGTGTTGTCAGTTCCATCTAACATTTTTAAACCCTGGGCATTGCAGGCATTACTCTGTGACACCAAACTATGTAAACTTGAGCTAAATTTGTGCTTGAGTAGCCATAAAATGCAAATAAAGTAACAATATATATATATATATTTTTTTTTAGAATTATTGCAATAAACTAAAATGGCATAAAGCTCACTTCAAGGGAAATATTATGCTTTACGAATATGCACTAGTATAATATAGTACACACTGGTGAATATGCTGCCTGATTTGGCCAAAAAATTCTATTGCAATTATTGTGTCATATTTATTATGATTTATACTGTGATTAATATATTTTTGCTTAGATATTCAGTCTAAAATTTTTATGGGCTAATCAACCTGGACGTAATAATAACAAATGATTACATTTCTTCTTTATTTTACAGTATACTAATCATCATAAGCTAAATTAGATTAAATGTTCAGAAGTTATTGTATAAAAATGGCATTTTAGTTAAAGTTTTAGACATTTTCTGTGAGTCTATTGTGGTTTGTAGATATAGTGTATTTTTCCATTGTTTTAACCAAGCGCTTTCTTGTAATCTGCATTTGGAGTTTCTTTTCCTGCATTATTTAAAGCTTTTGATTGTGGTTGGTCACGGTCAGTGGGATTGTGTAGTGATGGTCAGTGCAGCTGTGTGGTCAGTGTTGAGTGGCGAGTTAATTCTGCCTTATGGTCATATGGGAGCTAACAGACAAGGTCTTCTGGTCACGCAGAGCCGCGGAGAGATTGTTTCTCTGACCCAAGCCTGAGATGGGAAAATGTGCACAGGGAGAGATATACATCTGTGTTTATTTGTGTAGTTGTGTTAGTGGTTTCTGTGTCTGTGTATTGGTGAGGGTTTGTGGCAGGACTGACCCGCTACGGATGGAGGAACATATTGCCCAGCTGTTCTTTGCTTTGTCCCGCAGTTTGTAAAATCAAACGACAACTGAGCTTATAAATGTATTTAAAGTAGATGAGGTGAGAAGTTGCATTGGTATGAATGTTAAAACTAGTGCTATTAAACGATTAATTGCGATTAATCACATCCAAAATAAAAGTTTTTGTTTACATAATATATGTGTGTGCACTGTGTATATTAATAACATGTATATAAATAAACACATGCATGTTTATATTTAAGAAAAATTTTATGTACAGTACACACACATATGTTATGTAAACAAAAACTTTTATTTTGGATGCGATTAATCGCGATTAATCGTTTGACAGCACTAAGCATAGCCTTATACACAACATGTAAGGAAAAAAAATCATGACGTCTTCAATGAATGCTTTTAAATCCTCAGGTACACTTAAGTTGTAACTGAGGGAAAAGATGAAATCGTCAATGTTAATGAATGTCATGAATGCGTCTTCAATGTTTGATTTTATTGAGTTCAGGATATCTCTTTATTAGTTTGTATTGTGTTAGTTGTTTATATTTTTTAGTGTATTTTGTGTTTGTTGTTAAGGTTTGTAGAAGATTTTAGCCTTTATGATTAAGGTCTGAAGAAGCTGACAGAGTTTGATGTTCACGGATAAAGCTCTTGTATCCTGGAGACTTGCATGTACAAACATGATTCTGCTTTCCATAGTCCTCTGAATACAGATGTAATGAGTGCTGTCTGCGTGAGGAGAAACAATGATACGGGCGGGGCTGGTTTGCATATAACATTCGGTGATATTAGCTTATGGCAAGAGTTCTGTGGGAACGCATTCTTTGCATGGGTAATCCTAACCGCATAAGAAAACACAAAAGTAGTCAGAAGATTTCTTTGTCATGGGTAAAGACTACAAATAGCTTGCTTGTAATGTTGTTTTGCTGGTAGATTACTTACAAATTGTAGTTCGACACTGATTCCAAATTACATGACAAAAATTGTCGTTAGTAACGTAATCTATTAATTTCACATTTGAGGTAATATGATCAGACTACTTTTTGATGACTTTTTGACCTAACTCGTTATTCACATTGCTTTAAAAAGGATAATCTTGTACCATATCGATTAAAAATGCAAAGAAAAATAAAATGTTACGATCTTTGTTATTAACAATGTGAAGTGCATTAAAAACTGGGGTTCATGAAGTAACCGTAGGGGGGTTTGTAAGTTTAATGACACGCTAAGAGTTAACTCATAAGAATATAAAATGAAAATAAATTATTTTAAAATAACTCAACGAAAATGAAACACTCAATCAAAATGAAAAAATTTGAACTGTTTGTTTACCTGCATGTCATGTGACCATTAAGAGCACCATGAACATGCAAAAGTGTTTCTAAATAATTAACTTTTCACATTAAAATCCCAGAAGACTGACTGAGAAAAAAAGTTTGGGAATCCCTGAACTACATGTAAACAAGAAACAACATGCGTAGAAGGCATTGAAATGCATGGTTAAATAACCCAGTGCTGACCTGATAATCCAAATAAAAATGAATGTGTTCATGAGTAGTTGATGCAATGTGGAGAAAACGCTTCTTAAAACTGAACTTATTTTGTGCATCCAGTAGTCAGATGCTGTGTGGCCTCTCAATTTTCTGCGTAATCGTAGCCACATGACTTTTTGTGTGAACACCCACAAAACCGGAAGACTTTTTCAATAATAATAATATAAACATAAATGATAGTCTATTTTAGAAAGGACATTTTAAAACCACAATTTAAAATAATTTATTGCTATTGTGTGAATATGTAATTATCTAATCAATAAAAAAGTACCTGTAGTCTGATTACAAGTATTTTAAAATGTAATTTAATCTAATAACAAGTACTTTATTTTAGGAATCTGATTATGTAATCCAGATTACACGTTATCAGTTACTACCCAGCTCTGCTGATTGGTGAGGAAGCTAAGGTGGTGGCAAGACATAAAATTTAGCAGCATTTTGAATATTGTAATAATTACATTATGCATAGCCTACTTGGCCTCATGTATAACCTACTGACACGGGTACAGGTGGAGATGACAGACATGTAGAAACGGTTTCATAGGTTGATGTGACGTTGACATCATGTCAGAGTGAATTAAAGAGAGGTTATCTAGCTCCTGACAGGTGCAACCTTCCTTCACCCCCTCAAACATCAGCTACATTCATGAAAGATCTCTGTATGGTTCAAACTTCAGTCACTCATCGCAGCTGTTTATTGAATATGTTTTACTCCGCTTCGCAGGGGATCCGGGCTTCATTTCCCCATTCCCAGTGCATGCTGGTCCTCTCCCAGCACGAGCTGTGCTCGCTGGAGCGGGACTGGCTACTGTCTGTCTGTCTGAATGGGAAGAGCTTCGCTCTGCGGGGTAGAAAATAGCCAGAGGCGCCAGAGATTAGACCCTGGAGACGCCTGTCATTCACAGGGCTGCCTCTTTTTTTTTTTTGTCTAGAAGTAAAAGTTGGCACATTGGAAGAATGCTGTTTTTACAGGAGTGATATAAAACCATCAGTTGTGTTTAAAGATCATTACTGGTCTCTCAGCTTTTGTCAGCCAGCAAGCATGAACTTTACTATTGCTCATAGTCAGATTAGGGAGTTAAACAAACTAGGGAAGGGACTATATAGCCAATTTCGAAATATTGCAAGCCGAAAAAAAAATCAGAATAATGACGAAAGTTGAGGAATCTTTATATCCTCTGTCAATATGATAAAAGATAAAATGTCTTTTTAATAATCAATATCTCCCTATTGCTTCCTTCTGTTTCGAGAATAAAATAGAGGAGATAATCTCTATCATTTGTGCAACAGTTGCCTTCAAACACAGTTCCGTTATATAAAAAAGGCTGTAGACAGTGATCATAGTTCCTTACGAATTAGTGGTTTAGTTCAGACTCTGAATCATTCACTGAATCATCAGTTCACAACTGACTCCCAGTCAGTTTTCGGTGGTGTCCGATTCGAAATAACTCAGGAAGTTAGTATCCTTCAGGTTATATGAGCTGTGCACTCAATGCACTTGTGCTTTTGAACTGCCATTTCTGTTCAGTGATTCTGTAGAAAGTTGTTTGGCGACAAAATGTTTCATACAGTTTTATTGCTTGTCCTGCAAATGATCAGCCTCAGTGTAGTCAATTATTTTTAAAGGTTTATTTGTTTGTGATAGGCCTGGGCAATATGTCAAAAATATCTGAGAACATTTTCAATAAAATCTGATTACATCATCTAAAACCTGTAGTCCCCCACTAAAACATTAACCACCCAATAGAAACATCCTGGCATCTATCCACATCATCATGGAATTGATCTATCAATCATTTAGAGCACCATAGCAAGCACATATGAACTTCAACTTAATACAAAAAACCTCATTAGCCACACTGGAACATCCTGGTAATCCACTGTACCCTAGCATGTTTTCTTCACGTAGTAAAAATTGAATAATTACATGTATTGAGAATAAATGAGCTAAGGTAATGTTAAATGTAAAAGCCCACACTTTGAGCTTCATGGTGCATGTTCATACAGGTATTCAAACAGTTGCCTCGCATGCTTTCCTTCAGTAAACTCTGCATTCCAGTAGTATACAACTTAGGTGCTTATTACACACCATAGCCACACTTTGATCTGAAATGAGGCCAGGGCCAATGGTTTTACTCAAATACATAATGCTTAAGGTTATCGTTTGGGTCAGAGAGACTGGTCAGTATTAAAAGTCTTGTCTAGTCTAGCCCAGCTGGCCCTGTCTGTCTGCACACCTGGGCGTCTGGCCTTGAAGTTCCAGCTGGATGAAAACAAAGAACGAACTGAGAGTCTGAGGGAGGCGTGAGGGGGGTGTTCTGCTTTTTCTCAAAGCTACATTCCTTCACCTGCGTTTCAGCATCTTGCTAATCAACATCACAAGTTGTCCGTCTGGACCTGCAAGCGCTGGCACCGATCTGCTAGATTAGTTATTTAGGTTATCTTTCCTCATGCCTGTGCTTTGTTTTCTTCTCCTGATAGTGACCCTGGTGCAAGCTGCCTCGTTCTCTTTCACCAAGGAGCCAAAATCCCAGGATGCCCTGCATGGGCGCAGTGCCATGCTGCGGTGCGAAGTAAACGACCCTCAAGGTGTCGTCTACTCCTGGAAACACAACGGAGAGACGGTCACCAATTCGGAGAGACGATTTCTGGAAGGGGGCAACCTGAAATTCACTGCCATTGACAGGACGCTTGACTCGGGAAACTTCCAGTGCTTTGCTTCAAAGAACAGCACTGGTGAAGAATCCCACACCGGCGAGGCTTCCTTCAATATCAAATGTGAGTGTAACACTCAATATATCCATTCTTAAAGGGTTTGTTCACCCAAAAATGAAAATTAGCCATACCTAGGTGTATATGACTTTCTTCTTTCAGACGAATCCAGTTGAAGTTATATTAAAAATTATCCTTGCTCTTCCAAGCATTATCATTGCGGAGGGTGTTTTTGTACAACAGTCCAAAAGACGTCAAATAAAGCGCATGCATCCATAATAAAAACCTCCGGGGCTGAATAAAGGCCTCCTGTAGGAAATCCATGCATTTTTGTAAGAAAAACATCTTAATATCGTAAAAATACCTTTAAATATCGTAGGACGTATGTGCAGTGCACGCAAATCTCTGAGAAAAGCTAGTCTCGCGAGTTTGTTTACAGGAACAAAGAAAGCAAAGTTTCCTTGCTTTATTAACCAGTCTCCTCTTGGCTTATATTGAAATCCTGTGACGTTTTTCTTTACAGATCCTTGGTTTGTTCTTCTAATTCATAACCGGCATTTTGTTTTGTTCTCACTCTGCGTTTGTCACTAATCATGCAACGTTTCAAATACGAATATTTTTCTGACAAAAATGCATGGATTTGCTACAGGAGGCCTTTCTTTATTCACCCCCCGGAGCCCTGTGAGGCACGTTTTATTATGGATGCACACTTTATTTGACGTGTTTTGGACTGTTGTACAGAAAGACCCTCCCACTGCAATGATAGAGCTTAGAAGAGCCAGGACAATTTTTAATATAACTCCGACTGGATTCGTCTGAAAGAAGAAAGATATATACACCTAGGATGCATTTTTGGTTGAACTAACCCTTTAACAAGTTAGTCAAACTCTCTCTTGCAAATGCGTGTAAAAACCCATGTGAACCATTGGCCCTTCCTAGCCATCCCACATCATCCCCTTTGCGACTGCAGCAAGCTAAACAACGCCCGCGTGAGAGAAGGTTATTTTGAGCCAGCAAGTGGAAGCCAGACAAAGCGCCCCTTTATGCCCAATGCCAAGATTAATTGGTTGAAATGCAGCGTCCGGCTGCTTGTGTCAGATAACAAGTAAGGTCAACTGAATGTAGAGGCCTGTTTTCGTGGCGGGCGCAAAGCATGACCAGATGGTGTGAATGGGGCAGTTTGTTTTTGATAATGAGCTCCGAGAGTTTGGACAAGGGTTTTAGCCATCCTCTGATCATCAAGCTGTTAGTCTTTAATGTGTCTTCTCTTACAGGGTTGGAAAGTGGCATGGTGAGCCTGAAGACTCCAGAATCAGAGGCAGAGATTCAGAGCTCCTCGCAAGTAGTGCTACGATGCAACATAGAGGGACACCCACGGTGAGGAACTGCATGTCTTACAGCGGAAACATGCTGTGGATGCGAGCGCATTTAGCGACACCAACTCAATTTCCCATGCATTTCGTAATGCAGAGCAAGTACTCATTGCCTTCTTGTAAAGGTCCAGTTATTCTTAATTTTCAGCATTCTGCAACATCTAGCAGAATATAGTATATTCTAGATTAAGGCCGTCCAATCCTGCTCCTGGAGGGCCAACATCCTGCAGTTTAGTTCCAACCAGCTCCAGCACACTTTCTAGAAAATCTATAGACCTGAATTAGCTTGTTCAGGAGCGTGTGGCCCTCTAGAAACAGGTTTGCCTAATCCTTCTGCTTCTGTCCATTTCTGCTACTGACTGGTCACTATTAAACACCATTAAACACAACTAAATAAGCTAATCAAGGTCTTCCAGAATACTATAACAGGGTTGGTTACCACTGATCTGGAGAAACTTCTGGTCCAGTTTTCTCAGCTTTTATAACCCTGCTCTTGACTCGATCTACAGGCCAACCAATCGCTGGCACAAAGATGGAACGGCACTATCAGAGAAGAGCTACAAAATCAACAACAAAGACAGGACGCTTACACTGCCGAGCGCCAGTCCTGACGACAACGGGGTCTACTACTGCTGTGCGAAAAATGCAGTGGGCCACGTCTGCAGCAATGACAACTTCACCCTCAACATCATAGGTGTGTGTGTGTTTCTCTTTGTGTGTTTGGATGTATTGTTGAACCACAGGTACTTTTTTGCAAGGATGCACCGAATGTTCGGCAACCGAATTGCATGTATTCAAACAGCGCTGCACAAGTGTTTAAAGTTGGACGCGAGGAAAATCTGAAACAGTGATACTCGTTAGTTGCTCAGTAACATTTTTACGAAGTTTTGCATGTGACATTGTGATACGTGCAACACACATCTTCCCAAATTCGTAATGAGAATCATTTATAAATCTGCTGTTTTCAACAAAATGAAGCACTGAGGTCTTCCTGCAGGTTTCCGCAAAAACAACAGCTCCATCAACATTCATAAATGTTAGTATTGTAATTTTACTGTTGTTCTGTAAAATAAAATAAAATAAAGAGTAAGACAAGTCTGGCTTCGGCCAAGAATTGTCATTTCGGTGCATCCCTACATTTTTGTTTCTTTGAGAATCTGTCATTTAACTCTTATGTTCCTGTTAAGTAATAAATGGTCTCTCTATCTCTCTCTGTAGATAAGAGTTTCCCTCAACCGGTGGTGAAGCCAGAAGATTTGATAGTCATAAAGAACGAAGAAGCACTTTTCCACTGTCAGTTCACGGCCGAACCGCAGCCTACCGTTGAGTGGTACTATGAGACCGAGCTGGTGGCCAACAAGAGCCGGTACTACTCTTTAATTCAGTCTGAGTGCACTTAGAAGAAAGCTGTGCACTTCTTTATAAAGTTTGAAAGAGTTCTTATATGCTTTTGCACAATTTCAATATTGCAACGTTAGAATCATGTAACTTCTCTGAGGACTGGAAGAGAACCGTTGGATTTTGGAAGTAAAAATTCCAGGGGCACACATCCCCCAGGTGAATCTTTACCCTGCGAATGAGCACACATTTTACCATTTACCCCTGTCTTTCCTACAGCATCTTCATTCTGAGCAATGGATCCCTCTTGATCACTCAGGTAAAGCAGCGAAACACAGGCCAGTATAAATGTGTGGCTCGAGGGCCCCATGGCCCCCCGGTAACTCTTGAGGCCTCGCTGCAAATTGCAGGTAACAATCTCAGATCTATACATGTGCAGTTAGACATGCAGTGATTAGTTTAGGTACCAATTCTCACTCTTATTTAGTTGCTTATTAGCATGCCTTAATTGGCATATTGGCTTATTTATTAATACTTATAAAGCATATATTCTGCATGACCATATTCTACATCCCTAATCCTTCCCAATACCTAAACTTAACAACTTAACTATTAATAAGTAGCGAATTAGGAGTTTATTGAGGCAAAAGTCATAGTAAATGGTTTGTTAATAGCGAGAATTGTACATTAAAATGACCAACTTTTTAAATTATTATTTTTTTATTTAAATGACATGCAACTAATTTCTTGTCCTGTGATTTATTTATTTAAATGTGCAATAAATTACTGTATTAAAGTATGAAATCGTTAAGCTTGGAATCGGACTCAGAATTGTACAATTCCCTGCTATTTAATTTTTATATTATTTAAATTGTTTGTTTTTAGTTTGAAATAAATTACTGTATTGTATTAATACTGGTGAACTTTGAGTTCCTGGTGAATGGTAACTCCAGAGCGATTATCTGCAGCTTCAATCACGGTGTGTTTACGGCACCTGTCTGGGTGCTTTTACAGGACAGAGCGGCTTACACAGCTCAGATGTCGTGGTCTTCAGTGAAGAAAGGACTGTTTGGAGCCCTTCTCTGATACCTCACGTTACATGTGTCCGTGCTTTGCTCTCAAACCTGTTTCTTGTCACTCTTTCTCCTCAGAAATCGAGGAAATGATGCCTAAACAGTCCCGGGTGTTCACCGCAGACTCTCTGGAGCGGGTGACGTGTCGAGCGCCCCATGGACTCCCCGAGCCAGAGGTTTGGTGGGAGCACGCGGGACAGCGAGTCCCAGCCGAGGGCAGAGTGCGTCAGATGGGACTAGAGCTGATCTTCAGCCCCACTCGTGGTGAAGACTCAGGAACCTACACCTGTTTTGCACAAAATAAGGCGGGACAGAAGAAACAAGAGTTGACCGTCACCGTGGCAAGTAAGTCTTAAGTCAGAAACATTGCCAAATGTGCATAATGCGCATAAAAGGGTATCAGAGCTTCCTTCAAATGTGATTAGGCTAACTAATTTTCTCAGCTTTTTGGAGTGTAGCTGTGCCTTAAAGGGATTTCTGTCCCGAGTTTGCACTAATACAGCATTAGGCTGCATTTACATTACACGAGCCAGTTCCAGTTTTCCATTTGTGTCTGCCGTGTAAGTGGACAGATCGGATATTCCCCTGTCAATGTGAGTCGTTAATCATTAAAAAAAGTGTTGGTTGCGAATGACGTCAACTCAGGTGGACAGTCAGTACACAGTGTTGCCAAGTCTGCAGTTTTCCTGTGGAACTGGGCTACTTTTGCACTGTTATGTAGTTAAAGAGATCGCTTCTCCGCACTATTGCAAAGGAGGAGGACCATGTAGAAACTTGATTGGGTTAGACTTAGGCTATAGCAATTGGGCTGGGTTTGCTTTGCATATCTGGCAACCTGTCAGTACATCTACTCTGGGTATTGGGTTGCCAAGTGCATAGTATAAATTGCTTTGGATATATGGATTGGTGTGGGTTTGTTTTGTATGTCTAGTCATCAAAAAAAAATTATAATCAACAAATCAAAATTGGGCTTCCTGTTTGGACGGGACTAGTTTTACAGGGGGTCGTTAGAGAAATTTGTGTTTCACGGACATACTTCGCGATTTTAATCCCGTCCGAATTGGTACTTGAAAATCGCAAACATCAGGTGATAAGAATCGAAACTCAAGCGTCGTTTAGAAAACTAGTCCTGTCCGAATAGGGCTTAAGAATGCAACGTGTGACATATTTCAGAACGCAACAACACTAAAAGACTAGCTTGTGTTCCCAGAAGCGTTTAATTTGCTTACTCCAATAGCAAACTGTCCTCTATTGAATATCGCACATTCCAGCAATTATACTTCATTATGACCAATACTGTCTTATGAATTAAAGTCCTGTAGGTGATCTATAACACTAAGACAGAAAGTCTCTCAGTGTGACACAACAGGACCTTTCAGGACTTTAAATGCATTACTATTCTCAGTCGGACAACTTGCCTTGGAGACTCGTCGGCTGAAGTAACCATTTTTTTTTTTTTTAGCTGAGTTGAACGATTGGATATGTTAACATAAGTGTGAAAAAGGCAACACCTGCTCATAAAGGGTTTGTTGTTGCACCCAAGTGTTATGTACTCTATACTCTATGCACACAGCCTCATTTTTTTTAAGCTGATTTGTGCATTGATTTTTTTCCACTAATTAGTTTGTCCACAAGGTGGCAGCACTCGCCCGTGCCGCTGTTTCACAATCGAGAAACAAATGAAAGATGGAACAACAGCAATAGCAAACGAATTGAGATGCAACAACAAAAGATGCCCTCATCGACAAGTGCTTGCATGAAGGGGTTCAGAGATGCACACAACTCCGTTTTAAAAGAGTACAAAGGCATTTTTATTTTAGAAATGACACTGGACAAAGATAAAACTTTCTAGTCAACATGTGTCGATATCAGAAACCTAAAGTGTTTCCCATTTTGTGTGATGCTCAGCCGACTGTCCGTGGGCATGACTCCTGAGGCTGAGACAACATTATTACCATGTTAAATATTTGAGAAATGTCCTAAAACATGCTAGCAAAGTGTAAAATTAAGCTAGTAATGTGCTAAAACATGCTAGCAGTGTGTAAAATCAAGCTAGTAATGCTATAAAACATGCTAGCAGTGTGTACAATCAAGTTAGTAAAGATATAAAACATGTTAGCAACATCCCAAAACATGCTAGCAGTGTGTAAAATCAAGTTTGTAACGCTGTAAAACATTAGCAACATCCTATCAAGCTAGTAACAATCAAGCTAGTAAGCTAGTAATGCTAAAAAACATGCTAGCAGTGTGTACAATCAAGTTAGTAAAGATATAAAACATGATTAGCAACATCCCAAAACATGCTAGCAGTGTGTAAAATCAAGTTTGTAATGTGCTTAAACATGCTAGCAGTGTGTAAAATCAAGCTAGTAACACAATAAAACATGCTAGCAGTGTGTAAAATCAAGTTAGTAATGCTATAAAACATGTTAGCAACATCCCAAAACATGCTAGCAGTGTGTAAAATCAAGTTTGTAACGCTGTAAAACATTAGCAACATCCTAAAACATGCTAGCAAAGTGTAAAATCAAGCTAGTAATGCTATAAAACATGCTAGCAGTGTGTACAATCAAGTTATTAAAGCTATAAAACATGCTAGCAGTGTGTAAAATCAAGTTAGTAATGCTATAAAACATGTTAGCAACATCCTAAAACGTGCTAGCAAAGTGTAAAATCATGCTAGCAATGTGCTAAAACATGCTAGCAGTGTGTAAAATCAAGCTAGTAATGCTATAAAACATGTTAGCAGTGTATAAAATCAAGCTAGTAATGCTATAAAACATGCTAGCAGTGTGTACAGTCAAGCTAGTAATGCTATAAAACATGTTAGCAACATCCTAAAATGTGCTAGCAGAGTGTACAATTATCTAGCAACGTTATAAAACAGTCCGCTTTAGATTGGTTTTAATCACTGCACAAAAAATTTACGCAATCTTTATCTAATTCTGATTGGGTGAGCGTGGAACCGGCCCCTCTGTTAAACTGTAATGTCTTTTAAACTGTTGTCCATTATAACTGCTGTGATCCTAAACAATTGCTCTGTGTGTCCAGCCAAACCGGAGTGGATCCAGAAACCCGTGGACAGTCAGCTGGAGGAGGGGCGCGCTGGATACCTGCACTGCCACGCACGCGCCACACCTGAACCCCAGGTCACATGGTACCGCAACATGCAGCCAATCAGCGCGGAGGTGAGTGGGACGGTGATGTCATGCCGTTATCATATTCGTAACACAATCTCTAACCGCATCCTGAGGCGAGAGGCATCTTTTCATGTCTCTGAAAACAAGGATGTGGTGAGTTTTCCACTGGAGAAAGATGATCCTCTGCTGCACAGTCGATCATGAAGGAAACATCAATGTAGTAATTATGTTGTCTCACACACACTTGCCGTCCTAAATGGTATTTGAAAATAGAATTAGTATGTCCCAAATCATAGTATGTTGAGAAAGATTCCCACATGGTCTACTAGAGTTTAAAATTTGAAGTGCATATCGATGCGCACTCTAACGGCTAATATTGCCCACAACACATTGTGCAGCGGACAAGGATTCGATTAGTACTACAAACACGCATAAAAAGTGTTTTAAAAAACTACAAACATGGCGGAAATGCGAGACCGATGCACAGGCAGAGAAAGGGGTTTGAGTGCTAAATAATCAATGTCTAACCTGATTAAAAATATTTATTTAATGTTATGCACGTTATATTTCATCTGCAGCAACATTGTGAACTTTTATAATGATACGTTTGGTCATTAACTTTTAAATGCATCATGCAAACATATGAAGAGAGTTCTCGGCATGATAGACCCGTGATGATCAACGTGCCTCTTCATTTATCTCCAGTACGGTCGGAAATTAAATTAAACGAAATGTGGATTTTGTTTACTGTGATAAGATGATTGACAGGGCAGTTTAAACAGTGACAGAATTAGGGCTGTCAGAATGGCTGAAAAACTAAATTCAAATTTTGTAATGAAATATTATCAATATTCGAATTTAAAAGGTATAATGTCAGTTATGGGGGGAAAAGCTTTTGGCTTCTCTTTTGAGGCCACAAGAGGGTGCATCGACCAAAATATTACTAATGCACGTTTCTTCAAAACAATAAAATAACACAACTACCTTTAAAAAAAAAAAAGTGCATCATGTTTAAAATAATGTTTATAAACCATATATAATTAAGTTGCTTAAACAATTAGAAACAGAACAGCATCATGCATGTATGCATAATTTAATATAAAGGACCAAAAACCAATCACAAACAGTACCTACTTTTTTCATTTAAAAACATGAGATGCAGTGGGATGGGGAAAACCCACCATAAAGTCTCGGGATGATTTTTTTAAAGTTACACTTACATTGAATTTCCATGGGCTTCTAAACACAAGCTTGCCTACTATTCTGTTACACACTCAAAAGTATGTACTTCTTCTTCACAGGACATACTATATGTAGGCGAACTGGGACACAGCAACTCTCTCTCTTTTTTTGTACAGGATGTTCGCTTCAAACTCTTCTCCAATGGAACTTTGCGTATAAATAACGTGGAGGTGTACGACGGCCACCTGTACAGCTGTGAGAGCAAAACGGAGGCGGGAAAACTTAACGCCCAGGCGCGGGTGTATGTTCTTGGTGAGGAACATTTCTTGTGCTGTTTTATTTCTAAATTTGACTGTTGTTTTGTAGTGGGTTTTTCGATGGCTGAGGCCATTGTCTGGATGTCAAGGCGGCTGATGTAATGCCTGTATATAAAAGCCACTCAAGGCTGTGTGTTACAGAGCACGTCTCACCAGCATTCACTATTGTGATATCTATTTCAGAGCGTCTGAAGTTCACGCCGACGCCGCAGGCCTACCAGTGCCTGGAGCTCAATAAGGAAGGAAATCTGCAGTGTTCAGCCAAGGGCCGACAGACCCCGACCATCCGCTGGATCAAGACAGGTCTGGCAGAGAAGACTGACTACCACTGAGAATTGTGCATTGCAACTTAAATGTCCCTTAACAACTTCTGTAGTCCCAGGCCTTTGAGCCTTTTAAAAAAAACACGTGGAAGCTTTAAAAATCACAAGTGGATTATTACCAATATATTTTAGCTCACAGAATAAAACATGAAAATATCTTATAAAAGAGCTTGTGTTAACCACAAACCTTTATTTCAGGCATGGAACCGAAACGTACATAAATCCTATTGAGCTTATAAATGACTGCAACTTGTTTATGAACTTTGCATTGTGTGATTGAAAATGAAAACATCTGGCACTGGATAAAGTACGCGAGTTCCCACGTAGTGAATGTGTGTCTGTCTGGCGCTCCTGCAGACGGCAGTGATATCCCTGCGTGGGTGGAGCAGAGGAGCGGCACGCTGCACTTCACCACAGTGACACGGGCGGACGCCGGGAACTACACCTGCCTCGCCTCCAACAGCCAGCAGGGAGAGATCCGAGCCGTCGTCCAGCTCACCGTCGCAGGTACTGGGCCAAAAGTGTGTCTGATGGGTTTGCTTGACCCACATGGACATGAGACAGTTATGAATGGTTTGAGTAAACTAATTCATACATTTCAGTTTCACTGAAAACGTCCCTTGATCTTTCTGTCTCTGCATTTCTTTTCTTTCTCCGCACATTCTTTAGTGTATGTGGCGTTTAAGCTCAAGCCGGAGAATACCACAGTATATCAGGGACACACCGCAGTACTTCACTGTCAGGCCACTGGAGACCCTCCTCCCTTCATCCAGTGGAAGAAAAAGGACAAATTTCTGGAGGCAGACAAGAGCAGGTAAAGCTGAATTACCACAAATACCACCATTCCAACTCTGTTGAGTTCAGATTGAAGTGGTTTCATTGGAAGATTTGAAGATTTCAAGAATCTCCTTGTTTTATTTCTCATTCAGATTCCAGAAGATGCCCAACGGCTCTCTGGTGGTTCATGACGTCAGCATGGAGGATACAGGAAGCTACACCTGCATTGCAGGAAACAGCTGTAACATTGCACACACTTCGGCAGAGCTCTACGTTGTTGGTGAGTCTGATACCATATTATTTTCTTACCCTCTTCTTATTTTCTGGATGGAAGTCTTTTTCAGCCCCTTAAGTTGGATTGTTAAATTTGGCCACTGATTAAGGAGCGTCTCGTAAATCATGTCAGATTTGTGGTTTATTTCATACCCTTTGGCACCACCAACCATTACATGTATATTTACAGACATACACATACATGTTAAAGGGCTCATTGTGAGCAATATATCAGTGTGTGTTAAAATATTTTTCCAAATTGTCCACATATTAGATTTATTTTTCAACCCCTCTCATTCAACAATTTTGGTGTGTAATCTCCATGCTTCACTATACAATCAATTTATTAAGCATAATGGTTAATTGAGGTTTCACTTTAGAATGTGTAAAAAAAAAAATGCAAACCCTAAACTTGAACTTATGGTGCTTTTCCACTGCATGGTACAGTTCACTTTTGAGAGGTTTTCCACTGAGTACAGTACCTGGTACTTTTTTTTTAGTACCACCTCGGTTGAGGTTCCAGGTGAACCGTACCATTACCAAAGCGTGACGTGTAAACTCTGCTGATCACGGATTGGCCAGAGAGAATCATCACTACCTTCATCACTGAACTTGCGACACAAACACAAAAGAACTGCTAGATTTAAATCAGCACAGCCAGCGAAGGATCGAATGCAACTGTTTTGAACAAGTGCACCTTTTTTAAACAACCAAAAAGTTTCATTGTCTGTTGAGGGAGTACAGACGTTCCTTTTGTTGATAGCAGATGAGCGGATCCAGCGAGAGATTGATGGGGCGACGCGGAATGAAAAAGTTTTTTTTAGGAGTCATGGCAAGTAGAGGCGGCGCAGCTATAATGACGTGAATATTCCCGCCCACTCTAAAGAGATTTACTAAACTGCAGTGGAAACGCAAACTGAGCCGTGCTGAGTCATACTACGCAGTGGAAAAGCGCCATTAGTTGAAAACATACTTTTCAAACTTCTCCTACAGCATTCTGTTGGCTATTCCCCCATTTTGGTCACATTACATTGAGACTTTCACTGTCAAAAAGTTATTAAAAACTGTTTTTTGTTTTAAAATGATCAAAAATCACAAAATGTTAAATGCTTTATATGTTTAATAATTAAACTCGTAACTCACTTAAATGAACTTTAATGGCAACTTTTAAGGTCAGTCATATTGCCTGTATACCATTTTGAATTTGGTCAAAAATGTACTTTTTGGAATTTCTCCAGCACATAATATTCCAAACTGTTTTTCTGTAACACTTCAACAAATTTGACCATGAAGACACCACACATTAAGTAATGGTGCAAAGGAAGTTAAATTGGTCACATTAGCAATATTTTGATATGTCTGTTGACAATAATGTAACAGTGTAGTGTCACTTTCGAACCAGTTTCAATGCGCCAAATCCACATGAATAGTTTTTTGCACTTCTAATTCCATCGTCCCCATGTCAATGAGTTTTTGGTTAAATGCTTAAAAATAAGGTCTCTGGTTGACACAAGCTCAAGATAGTGACGATAGACACAGTTTGGCCAAATGGGACAACAGTGGTTGTTGAACTTTGCTTAAAAAATTCATGAAAGGTTTATTTGAAGATTATCAGGATGAACAAAACATGTAAGAATCATAAACTTTTGTCGGTCACACAGCTTATTTTCTGCAATTTATCCAAAAGCCAATGGAAAAATACTATTGGCTTTTTTCAAAGGAACCTGGGTGATGCTAATTTCATAGTTGGCCTACAAAAATGCATTATCCCTGCAGTGCTCTGAGACCACTTCCTGCGGTCCTTTTATCCTTCAGGTCTACATTACACTACCTGCCACTGCTGTTTTTTGAGCTGTGTACTCACAGCCGCGTTTATCCCATTTTTGCACTATATGGTTCTTTGAAACCTGATATATGCTGCAATACAGTTTCAAAGTTCACCCTAAACCAATTTTGACCCATTTCGGAGTATCAACTCAATTTCCACATTAAGCTGAATTATGAATGCTTTGAGTCTAGCGGCGTGTTGACTTCAGAGAAAGGAGAGGCACATCAAATTGTGTTTCGGTGCAAATCCTAATTAGATCCTAGTTAGATCCTAATTGAATCTTCATGCCAGCTTGTCATTTGATTCCTATAAGGAGCCTATTTTGGGATCAAAAGGGATGCCGGAATGAAACCGCTCTTTCTAAAAACCCTGGTGTTTAACATATGCATTCTGTGTGTGGTTGTCCACAGAGAAACCAGTTCAGCACTCGTTAGCAGATGATGAAAAGGCCCCTTACAAAATGATCCAGACTATTGGTCTGTCAGTGGGGGCGGCCGTGGCCTACATCATCATCGTGCTGGGCCTCATGTTTTACTGCAAGCAGAGGCGCAATGCCAAGAGACTCCAGAAGGGGGAGGACGGAGACGAGCGAGAGGTGGAATGTCTCAATGGTGTGTGCTGTTATCTTTTGCTAGCATGCAATTGTGAAAAAACAGAGCCAGTTCTCTGATCCAGTTCTCTGATTGACACATAGGAGACGTCCAACAGAACGGCCACACCACAGCAGAGATCCAGGAGGAGGTGGCGCTCACCAACATGGCTGCCAGCGGGATCAACAAACGCCACAGCAGTCACGACAAGCTCCACTTCCCCCGAAACAACCTGCACACCATTACCACACTGGGTACAGCAATAAACTAGCAAAAATAGAGACCTGCGGACTGGTTTACAACTGGCATTTACATCTCAAAGAGAAACGAATATATCTACTCTGTTTCTCCTCATGTAGGTAAAGGAGAGTTTGGTGAAGTGCTGCTGGCCAAAGCGAAGGGCGCTGAGGATGAGGAGGAGACGGTGGTGCTGGTGAAGAGTCTGCAGACACGTGATGAGCAGATGCAGTTGGATTTCCGTCGCGAGTGTGACATGTTTGCTAAGCTCAGCCATGCTAACGTCGCTCGTCTGCTGGGTATCTGTAGAGAAGTGGAGCCGCACTACATGATAATGGAGTACACTGATATGGTAACATCAGCTCACTGCATCATATCTGTATGTCTGTATGTCTGTCTGTCTTTCTGTCTATCTATCTATCTTCTGTCGGTCTGTCTATCTTCTGTCTGTCTGTTTGTCTATCTTCTGTCTGTCTGTCTGTCTATCTTCTGTCTGTATCTTCTGTCTTCTGTCTGTCTATCTTCTGTCTGTCTGTCTATCTTCTGTTTGTATGTCTGTCTATCTATCTATCTTCTATCTGTCTGTCTGTCTATATTCTGTCCGTCTGTCTATGTCTATCATCTGTCTTCTGTCTGTCTGTCTGTCTGTCTATTGTCTGTCTGTCTATCTATCTATCTTCAGCCTTTCTATCAGTCAGTCTGTCTATCTGTCAGTTATCTATCTTCTAACTGTGTATCTATATTTTGTTTGTCTGTCTGTCTATCTTCTGTCTGTCTGTCTGTCTGTCTACCTTCTGTCTGTGTTTGTCTATCTTCTGTCTGTGTCTATCTTCTGTCTGCCTGTTTTTCTATCTTCTGTCTGTCTGTCTGTCTGTCTGTCTGTCTATCTTCTGTCTGTCTGTCTGTCTATCTTCTGTCTGTCTGTCTCTGTCTGTCTATCTTCTGTCTGTCTGTCTGTCTGTCTGTCTGTCTGTCTGTCTTCTGTCTGTCTGTCTTCTGTCTGTCTATCTATCTTCTGTCTGTCTGTCTTCTGTTTGTATGTATGTCTGTCTGTCTGTCTATCTTCTGTCTGTCTGTCTGTCTGTCTGTCTGTCTGTTTTTTTTTTTTTTTTTTTTTTTTTTTTCTGTCTGTCTTGTATGTCTTTTTGTGTGTTTGTGTGTGTATGTCTGTCTGTCTATCTTCTGTCTGTCTGTCTGTCTGTCTGTCTGTCTGTCTGTCTATCTTCTGTCTGTCTGTCTGTCTATCTTCTGTCTGTCTATCTATCTTCTCTCTGTCTGTCTGTCTGTCTGTCTTCTGTCTGTCTGTCTTCTGTTTGTATGTCTGTCTGTCTGTCTATCTATCTTCTATCTGTCTATATTCTGTCCGTCTGTCTATCTGTCTATCATCTGTCTCTGTCTCCTGTCTGTCTGTCTTTCTGTCTGTCTGTCTATATTCTGTCTGTCTATCTTTTTTGTTTATCTATCTTCTATCTATCTTCTGTCTGTCTTTCTTCTGTCCGTCTATCAGTCAGTCTGTCTATCTGTCTGTCTGTTATCTATCTTCTAACTGTGTATCTATATTTTGTTTGTCTGTCTGTCTGTCTATCTTCTGTCTGTCTTTCTTCTGTCTGTCTGTCTTTCTTCTGTCTGTCTGTCTGTCTGTCTATCTTCTGTCTGTCTGTCTATCTTCTGTCCGTCTGTCTATCTTCTGTCTGTCTATCTTCTGTCTGTCTGTCTGTCGGTCTATATTCTGTCTATCTGTCTATCATCTGTCTCTGTCTGTCTGTCTGTCTATATTCTGTCTGTCTATCTTTTTTCTGTTTATCTATCTTCTATCTATCTTCTGTCTGTCTGTCTATCTGTCTTCTGTCTGTCTGTCTGTCTGTCTGTCTATCTTCTGTCCGTCTGTCTATCAGTCAGTCTGTCTATCTGTCTATCTGTCTTCTGACTGTGTATCTATATTTTGTTTGTCTGTCTGTCTGTGTATCTTCTGTCTGTCTTTCTTCTGTCTGTCTATCTTTCTTCTGTCTGTCTGTCTATCTTTTTTTCTGTTTATCTATCTTCTATCTGTATGTCTTTCTTCTGTCTGTCTGTCTGTCTGTCTGTCTCTTTTTTTCTGTTTATCTATCTTCTGTCTATCTTCTGTCTGTCTATCTTCTGTCTGTTTGTCTATTTTCTGTCTGTCTATCTATCTATCTATCTATCTTCTCTCTGTCTGTCTGTCTGTCTATTTTCTGTCAGTCTGTCTATCTGTCTGTTATCTATCTTCTGACTGTGTATCTATATTTTGTTTGTCTGTCTGTCTGTCTGTCTGTCTGTCTGTCTGTCTGTCTGTCTGTCTATCTTCTGTCTGTCTGTCTGTCTGTCTATCTTCTGTCTGTATGTCTGTCTGTCTGTCTATCTTCTGTCTGTCTGTCTTCTGTCTATCTATCACACTAAGAAACACTAAGGGCCTTTTATCCCCGATAGCATCACAGTAATGTGCTCCTGTGGCATATGATTTCATTCTAGTTGTATTTTGAAGTGCTAATTGAAATATTGTGTCCTGAGCTGTGTTTCTTCACACTTGCTCTTGTCTCATTTTGCTGTATTTTATTTTCAGGGTGATCTGAAGCAATACCTGAGAGTGTCCAAGAGCAAAGACGAGAAAGTCAAAGTCCAGCCGCTCAGCACCAAGCAGAAGGTAGTAAATAACTGTCTCCAGTCTCTCTTATATACAACGTATGTACATAAACACGCGTCAGGACAAACCGCACTCACTCTCTGCCGTCTGCCCGCAGGTGTCGGTGTGTCTGCAGGTGGCTCGAGGCATGGAGCACCTGTCCAACCAGCGCTTCGTCCACAAAGACCTGGCTGCACGCAACTGCCTGATCTCCTCCAAACGACAGATCAAAGTGTCTGCTCTGGGCCTTAGCAAAGACGTCTACAACAGGTACAGCCAAACACACATTCTACAACATTTGCTTTTTATTAAAGCAATTAAATTTACTAGCATGTCCTAATCCACGTTTAGAGCCAAAGCCTTTGATTTATAAAATGAGGAATGAAAAGAACGTTCTCTGAAGTCATCTTTTCCTATGCAAACGCTTCCTGTAGTGATTGTTCACAGGCTTGTGAAAGTTCTTCTCTTATTATCGCGCACACTGCTTCCCCCTTGCGGTGACGAAGTCGTCATTGTTTCTTCTCTGTGTGTGTGTAGCGAGTACTACCATTATCGCCAGTCCTGGATTCCTCTGCGTTGGCTCCCATCTGAAGCCGTCTTTGACGACGATTTCTCCACCAAGACGGACGTGTGGTCATTTGGAGTGCTCATGTGGGAGGTCTTCAGCTTTGGGGAGCTGCCTTACGCCGAGCTCACGGAAGACAAAGTTCTAGAAGGTGCGTCTCACATAAAGTCAAGTGGGTTATGTATTGACATGTAGGGGTGTAACAGTACAGCAGGGGGAAAAACTGAACAATAAACAGTGGTTTACTGAACAAATTGCTCTTTCTTTAAACTAATTCAATTATAGTTAAAATCTTGTGATAAAAATCTACCACAGCTTATGCTCTAAAAGAGAGCCCTTTTATATTACTATAAGGTTACAGTTAACAACAGAGCCCAAACTTAAATTTAATGGAGTGTCTATTTACACTAAGTTCAAATAGCCCACCTTGTTGGCAGAGGCTATTTACACTAACTCCGCCCACCAACGTGTGATTGGGCTACTCAAGATGCGCGATCGTCTAACAATGTTAACAACAGCTCCAGTGGTGTAGATGTTAAAGTGTGTACCGTAGTCTTTTTTTAACGTGACCAACCCGAGTTCGAATCCACCTTTTGCCGAACTTTTCAAATCTCATATCACATCGGAAAGGCATTTTTTTTTTTTCAATAAAAATTATGGACATAATCAAAAAGTTGAAAATAAAAGTATCGGGTAGAGGTAGGGAGGGATTTATTATCCCCATAAGGTTGCATCCATTTAATAATTAGAATTAAAATTATAATTTACACTCTGTGTTATTATTGCATACTGTTTTATAATGTATTACAATACTGAGGTGCAGATAATTGCCACTATTTGCTTTAAAATAGGATTTTCTGCTATTTTAACATAGTGTAAATTGAATCTAAAGCTATTTGCTTATTTAATTACTGTTTATTCTTAAATATAATAATCAACACTCAACTTAAAAAATTGTATGCAAACGTAAATTGCACACAATGCAGTTTACTGAACTTCTTAACTTGTTGTTGAAATAAATTGATTTACATAGTGGCTGGCATAACGTGTTTAATAACAGATTTACTTAAACATACATTAAATAATTAAGACATCACTAAAAGGTCAAATATAATGAGTATAGTCTAATATTTGGCGAAATGCTCTTCTCTAGACCTCATTTCTCTAGCGAAGCTGTGTATTGGTTTTAACTGCCTATAACTGAAAATTGAGTGTTTACTGTTGTCATTTTGCATTATAGACACATTATTTTCCTATTTAATACTGTAAAGTTGCTTTGACAATCTTTATTGTTAAAAGCGCTATATAAATAAAGGTGCCTTGACTTGACTATTGCCGCCTTCTCACGATTGAAACACTGATTGAGTGATTACATGAGGCATGAGATGTTCATTCATGTTTATTTCACGTTAAGACTAGAATCAAAGCTGTTAGAACTGAGGCCTTTATACAGTGAGCTGTCGCGCCACAACGAAGAAAACCAAAATGCCATTTACTGGAAAAAAAGGACATCATTTGAAAGATGAGAATTTGTTTCTTATCAAAAGTAACAATATATAGAACTGGAAGTTTCCATGCAGTGGTTAAAACAATGCTGTATTTTCGGTATGAATGTGTGTCCTGTTACACCCCTAATGACTTATGGTTATGGTTTCTTCCTAATGTTGTTTATTTGTGTCTCCACAGCTCTGCAGGAAGGGAAGCTGAAGTTGTCTCCTCCTCAGGGGTGTCCGTCTCGGGTCTTCAAGCTGATGGTGCGCTGTTGGGCCGCCAGCCCCAAAGACAGACTGTCTTTCAGCGACATCTGCGCCGCCCTCAACGATCTGCCCTCTGAAAGTAAAGTGTGAGAGAACCGGATCGTCCTGCAAGCCGTGGTTCAAAACCCTCCATCCTAAACCTTCAGATTCAAGCATCTTGCCTCAAGAACAAAAGGACTTGGAATTTGATATGTCACACCATTTCTTCCATATGTTTAATGAAATGTTTTAGAAGGCTCCTCAAGCATTTGGTTCTTAATGGGGTTTGTACCAAAAGCTGCCCTATCACTTCTCACTTTGAGTCTGCCCACTCAAAACGATGAAATGTAGTAAAATAAAGTGCGTTTGTGATACCAAACCATGCACTGACCAATTTTATATTTCAGAAGGATTGTCCCGGGAGCCTCTTAATTTATTTAAAAGGTCCTGTTTGTTCAATGTACAGAAAGGTACTGTTTATATGACGTTTTTATTATGTTTATGACCTTTTTATATAATTCAGAAGTACTCATAGAAACAGACTGGCGAGAAAACTGTTTATAAGACGACTTTTTCATTGTTTTTCAAATTTCAAGTGCCTGTAAAATGAAGGATGCCTTGATTTTAGTATGCTGTATGTTACAACTCGGAAAGCCTTGAATGTTTTTTTTTTTTTATACATTTATAGTGTTTTATTGCTTAGTGAGAGTTCAGTGTTTTATCTTGTATTTGCTTACCCACACGTTACATATCGGTTTCTATAAAAATTCAGAGCTATTCTTGACTCTGGGGAAAAAAACGCTTCTGTCACATACTCTGCTGTTGCAATAAAATTTCACTTTTTAACAAAGCTTGTTTGATTTCGTGTTTTGTAAATGTAAAAAACAAAATGTAGAAAAAGTAAGTTGCCTTGTACACTGGAGCAGTCTTTTAGTTAGTGATGGCCAGTTTTGGGTGAATTGGACAGCAGTCATTATCGTAAAGACTACTGTTCTTCAAACACTAAACTACCATGATTTATCAGTTTTGGATGTCTTAACAAAGCATATCATTTCACAGAATGCTTGTACTAAACATTACTGAACACAACTTATTCTACACATGCACAAACTAGATATTAACAAAAGATAAATACAATTTATACAACAAAAAGACAATTGCAAGGATGAGTTTCACATTCTGTCCAGCCCCTGTATTTGGCCATGCAAAATTAGCTGTATTCTGACAGACAGACAATAAATAAATAATTTTAGTATAGTATTAGTATAGTATAGTATGTTTAGGTGATGTTTCGCTCTGGCGGTGTGGAGGATGGTTAACAGGAACAACTGTGACATCTCATAACCTATTGATTATATCCCCAACATCAAATGGAAATGAATCCTTTAGATACAGACGCTTAGGCTTTAATTTGAATGTGGTTTATCAAATAAAATCCCTGAAGCTTTTAACGAGCTGGTGTTAGGAACGCAGTACTGTTTTAAATCCATTAGGTGGAGATGTAAGTCAAATATAGCGAGCTTCTTATTTTAAGAGACATTTTCAAGAGCAGTGCGCGCTCCCCAAACACGACACAGTGTCGAAATAAAGCACTGATTGAGCTCGTCATGACAAAGCATTTGCAAAGATCTGCAATTATTATAATAAAACTATTTTTTTTTAATCAAGTGCACAGGTATTTTGAGCAATATAGACGAATAGAGTTATTATTTTTGCTCAGAATTCTATCATCGTCCTCCCCCTCTCTCTGTCTCTCTCTCTCTCTCTCTGTGTGTGTGTGTTTCTATCAGGGTGGATCAATGCATGCATGAGCCTGAGCTCCACACACACACACCCGCTCGCTCTGTCCGCGCATCCGCAGCGTCGCGTCGCTCCGTCTCTCTCTCTCTCTCTCGCGCGCGGCTGACGCGGGCCGCTCCTGGATATGTGCATGTTGTAGGAAAGCCGCCGCCGCATCGCAGGTCGAAGGCCAGGAGACATGCCGGTGTGACGGGACCGGAGATCGGTATCTTCCGCGCTATCTTCGCTAAGCCCGGCTCCGCTGTACCGAGCGCCGGTGCTGGGGCGAGCGGCCTGTAAACACAAGATGTCGACCCGAACGCCATTGCCCACCGTTAACGAGCGCGACGCCGAGAATGTAAGTCAATGATACACCGCATCACGACGCATTAACATTCACGCGTTTGTTCTCGCTTGCGGGTTTCTTGTGGTTTCGTTGACGCGGACACGAGCTTTTAATGGTTTAACGAGCCGGATTGGTTGAGCATGTACTCGTTTTGTCTTCTGAGGTTTGATAACAGTGTCCAGTGTTGATTTGAAGTCATTATTAGGGTTATATTTGTTTGTGTAACTGTGTAGTTTGCTCAGGACCGCTTCCCTGTCCTGTGTTAATCAATGCAACGCACTGATGATCTGATCATCATCATATCAGATTGATTTCTCATCATCAGACCCACTGCAAGCTCATGCTTCAGCGTCCCGGCACCAGATTTCTCACCGTTTACATGTAACTACATTATAATTAATATGTGACCCTGGACCACAAAATCAGAGGGTCATTTTTTTTAAATTGAGATTTATACATCATCTGAAAGCTGAATAAATAAGCTTTCCATTGATGTGTGGTTTGTTAGGATAGGGCAATATTTGGCTGAGATTTGAAAATCTGGAATTTGAGGGAGCAAAAAAAAATCTAAATATTGAGAAAATCGCCTTTTAAGGTTTCCAAATGAAGTTCTTAGCAATGCATATTACTAATCAAAAATTAAGTTTTGATATAAATGTTAATGGAACATGATGATTAATATCCTAATGACTTTTGGCATTTAAAATGGATAATTTTGACCCATACAATGTAATTCTGGTTATTGCTATATACCCGTGCTACTTAAGTGCTCCAGGGTCACATATATAATAAGCTCAGTAGGCCTACTTTAGAGTTTATCAAATGGGGTTTTCAGTGATATTCTTAACACAAATGAATAACAGAAAATTGGATGTAGAAAATCAAATGCTAGAATGAAATGCAGTTATTTTATATGGTATTTATCCACTGAAAAAGCTGTTGGCACAAGGGGAAATAACACTAATACTTTACCCATATTTTACTCCCCTTCATGTTGTTCCCGCCTTCACACGGCGTCTTCACGGCGTTTATAGCGATTTGGATTTTAGCGTGAATTTGGACCAGTCAGATTTGACCGTGGGTGGGGCTACTAGGTGCAACGCCACAGAACTTGACGACAGTAATGTCCTGTTGCTTTCCTCAGCTGTTTAGGACAAGTTAAGAAGGAAGAGATAAGAGTTTTTATTGCTTTATCACTTCTGGTTCGGATGTAATCTGCTGTTTAGCTTTCTGTGAAACACGAAAGCGGAATTCCGAAACGAAAATTTGTGCACTACTCTATGCATTTTCATTTAGACCACTTGCTATTTTTCTGATAAATACCAGTAAGTTACTGAAGAAAGCCGGTGTGTTATGCTCCTGTGGGTTTGATGTCATCTCAGGTTATCGGCCTGCAGAGCTCTGCTTATGTAAAGGACTCCTGAAATCCTCCAGTGATGCGGCAGGACACTCCGGATCAGGTCTGCGGCCTGTGGGAGAGTCTTTATGACTTGCTGATAGTGGTCACAGAGGGGCTGTTGACTCGATCATGTAATTACAGGCCGTGATTAATGAAATGCTCAGAGGTCGTCTGGGTGTGTGACGTGGGTCATTAATGTAAGTAATTTATGCTGCATCAGTGGAGGAAACATCTAGAGATTGCGGTCATTGGCTCTGTACATCTCACCATGTCAGCACTGCTATCGCAATTCAATTAAAAGAGTTGTGTGTAATTGCTGATCATGGTTTTCAGTGAAGGATTCCTACACTTTCACATTTTTGCCTCCTCAGTTTTGAATATTTAAATTGGATGTCTTTTGCATAGCCACTAAACGTGTTTTACACTGCTTGCACTGTAACGTCCTGCAGTATGTGAAAGGATCTGGGAATTTTAAACTGTGATTTCCAATTTGCAAAGTTAATAAAATCTCATAAAATAAAAATACGTGATGACAGAATTTTCATTTCTCAGTGAATTGTTTCTTTAAATACATTCTAGGTGTTGCAGTCTCCCGAGTTTGCATGCAGTGTGCTCATGATATGAGTTCTGCAAACCTAAAGAAGAAGAGTTTGAAATTGTCATTAGATGTTGATTCGTATTTATTGCTCGGTTTGCGTTCACTCTTGTCTGTTGTCATTGGGCTTGAAGTCGCAGACGGGTTGATGTGTGGAAAAGAGGAAGGCGTGTTGTAAAGCACTGTTTGCTGCAGTGTGTCCTGGCAGAGGTCAAAGGGTTTTGGATATCAGTGCACTCCTCTCTGTTATAATCAATGCAGCTGTCAAACTGTAAGGCGCTCTCACCTCCTCCTTCACAGCTGCCTCACTGTCTGTGTGTGAACAGCAGCACAGGAAGTCCAAGTGGTCCCAATAATTGAAGAACGGGGCTGCAAGGAGTAGTTGTTTTGGTAATTAACCAGTATTATTTGAATTGCTTGAACAGTTACTTGACTTTTTGGTCAGTTAATGCAATAATTTATAATCAGCTATTCTCAGCTCTTGAGGTCAACTTTCCTGCAGAGATTAGCTCCGACCCTGATCAAACACATCTGAACAAGCTAATCGAGGTGAGGGAGGTTGTGTTTGTTTTAGGTTTGGATTAGAGGTGATTAGTTTGGTAAAGGTTGTATGTAGATTGTTCGAGGTGTATTTCACCTTGGAATGAAAATTCTGTCATTAATTACTCACCTTCAAGTCGTTCCAAACCCGTAAGACCTTCGTTCATCTTCAGAACACGGATTAAGATATTTTTGATGAAATCCGAGAGCTCTCTGACCCTCCCATAGACAGCAACACAACTGAAATGTTCCCAGGTCCAGAAACGTAGCAAGGACATCGATAAAATCAGTGGATCAACTTCAGTTTTGCGAAGCTAAGAGAATACTTTTTGTGCACAAAGAAAATAAAAATAACGACTTTATTCAACAATTCTTCTCCCTCGAGTTACTTTCTTCTGCCATTTAGTAAGTATGCATGCACATGCATGATTTACCCTAAGCGTAAACAACGCTGATTACGCTGACTACGTTCTTGGGTACTCTCCAAAATGGCAGAAGACGTTACTCGGGGGTGAAGAATTGTTAAATAAATAATTTTTGTTTTCATTGTGCACAAAAAATATTGGAACGACATGAGGGTGAGTAATTATTGATAGAATTTTCATTTTGGGGTGAACTATCCCTTTAAAGTGGACACAGATGCGTCAATGCTGATAATCTCTTCTTATCGACTTTAATTGTTTGTTTAAGAACAAATCAAAAGCCAGTGGTGTGACCTTTGCTTTTAGGTCGCAGGCCATGGATAAACTATGTTCTGTAACTATTCCTATATCTTAACACTGCACTACTAGATTGATGAGAAAGTTCGGACCAGGATCCTGAAGTCAAAAATATACTCGACACAAATTCATTAAAGGGTTAGTTCACCCAAAACTGAAAATTCTGTCAGAAGAAATTATTGAATAAAGTCAATGCTTTTGTTTTCTTCGTGCACAAAAATCATTCTCGTTGCATTCATAAAATTACGGTTGAACCACTTTCATTTTCCACTGTGGTGCTGATTACAGAGCTCTTTGGAATGCAATACAAATGCTTCAGTTGCTTTGGTAACGCAAGTGTAATATAAACAGCGCTATGAACAATGTGTTTTTGGGACTCCTTTTTTATCTGATATTTACTTCGTTCAATAATAGAAAAAAGCACAACTCTTGAAGTGAAAAATAATTTTTTTAATAAAACTTATTATTTTGGTGGCACTCAAGTGTGCGAAAGAATATTACTTTCTTGTCACTATGAATATAGCGATACAACTTCACTGAAAGGGCTTTAGCATGTTGTGCTTTATCAGGCGTTACTTTACACTAGCATGGATGGACATTAGTATCCAAATACTCAAAATTTACAGATTGATTTGGACGATAGTGAGTTATGTGACCGACTTAATTTAAAATTCAGTAGAAATTATACACAACGGTATCCCACACTCTTTTGATTTATGGGTTGTAGAGCCGTAACTAACTATTATTTTGATAGATTATATTAATTGATTTCTTCAGTTAATCAGATTTGTTTGAATAGCATTGACAGCAGCATTGGTTGTCTCCTCCACCAAGTTTAAAGTTTATGGCCCACCCAACTCAGAAACTCTGGCATCAAAATTATCATTATTGTATTATTATTATTATTATTATTATTATTATGAGTTTCCCAGTAGTAAACACGACTTGAGAAGCATTCACGTCAAATTTCTGATAAGGAAACTCGTATTTATGATAATTCCGATAGCATGTGATGGTAGCATAAGAATAAGGGATTGTAGGAAAACACTGTGCTCGATACATTTTCCCCTTCAAGCCAAACTTACGTTTTTAGAGGGCAAAGTTTAAATCCTGTCTGGATAGCGAATACGTTTTCAACTACCTTTGGAAGCATTCAAAAGTAGACAAGCTAAAAAAATTTGACCCCATTCACACATCCACTTGTGATCGGTTTGACAAAAACACATATTAATTATTGATTATTTTCAGTTTTATGGATAGTTGTTGCTACCCTATGGTTAACTAACTTGTGATGCTATAGCTCCCCTTGTGGCCTCCCTGAGAATGCAATTCATGCTTGCAAGTGTGTAAACTTTACTGTCACATTTCAGAAAGCAGCCATGCATGAAATCGAGCCTGCTAGAAGTGTTTTTTTCCATTTGTGTACTTGCTTATAGTATGTTTCGACAACAGAGTATGGAAGTGAAAGTGATGCAGGGATCGAACAGAGCCATCACCATCAAAGCGAACGTGAGTCAGGGTGTTTTAGAGCGTTCTTGCAGATGCACATTGGAAGGCTTTCACTTTTACAACAGTTGCATAACAGTGGAAAGGCTGCAAGAGAAGGGAGTGCTTTTAAAGAGGCAAGTGTGTGTGTGTGTGTGGTTTTTTAGGGGTGTTTTTGCTGAGATAGTAGGTTGTGGGTATGTTTTTGTCCAGGCAGTTTGTTCATTGTCATGCTAAAGCAGGAATGCCGATGCTGCTGTGTCATGAAAGTCTGGAAAACTGCAGCTGTTTCATCTCATCTGTGTTCTTTTTGAGGGTTCACTATTTATCTGTGGCTTCTGATCAGATTTGAGCTGTGTTCCGAAACCAAGCCTGCGTTTTTTTGAGACGCAGTGCAGCAGAATGGAACTGAGTGCAGGTCTTTTTAAGAGTTTTAACTTCTTTTACGTGACATGGTGACTTAATGAAGTGATCATGGTGTGAGATGAGTAACAACAGTCAAAATAATGATGATCTTGAACCGAACTTAACTGACTGATTAGAGCTGAATGATGATGCCGTGGCAAATACAATATTAGGTCAATATATTTGGATAAAATATTTAATTGGTACTACTTGTATCAGTGTTCATATTTAACCAACATTGGGGTCATAATTTGCAGAAATTTTTTTATATAGGCTAGTTTTTTTTTAAGGTTTTGGGAATTCAAACTACTTGCATTGTGATTAAAAAGGTAAAATTATTGAATTAATTTATTTTTGCTTTTGACTTAACCACATGACTTTTTTGGTGGACAAGTTAGTTTTCTTTTTAAATAAGCAGTAAAGCCAGTTTTGTTAAAATATTATAATATTATTTGGTCTAATTTAAAGGGGTCATGTGATGATGCTAAAAATAACATTATTTTGTGTATTTGGTGTAATGCAATGTTCACGCTGTTTAAGGTTCAAAAAACACATTATTTTCCACATACTGTACATTATTGTCGCTCCTCTATGCCCCGCCTTCTGAAAAGCTTGGTGTGTTCTGATTGGCCAGCTATCCAGTGCATTGTGATTGGCTGAATAACTGAAGCGTGTGACACCCTTACCATATTTGGAAACACACAGCGTCTCCATGACATGCCGGCAGCGGCAACAATACTACAGCGAGGAAAAAAGTTATGTCTTCTCTCTTTGCGTATACATATGGACGGTGTTTTGCAAATCTTTCAACACAGTGATGTAGATTTGTGGGGGCATGTTTTAGGAAGGCGTGGTTCAGTCTTAACTTTTAGAAAGAATAGACTATTTCTTTGGGTTTGAGACTTTAATCTTTGCGACTTTGTGGATCTTCTATATGCACCGACAGCTTGTAACCCTCCAAAGACAAAATGGAAAACATATGACATATGGCGTCATATGACGGTTTAATTGAAATATAGGGTGATATTGTATTTTTTTGGGATTTGGGTTTAAGTGTTTATTTTGTTGTTGTAAGTTTAACGCGTTAATTAGTTTTGAAGAAGTTAATGGACTGGCCCTGCCCCCAGACCTGTACATTTCCTACAGTTTACTGTTGACAAATATGATGCAGGGCAACAACTCCATAAATGCAATTATGCCCTAAAATGTCTGTATGAGTTTTTGTCTCATATTGATATCATAAGTGATATCACACGAGCAGCGAGAGCAATATCACACGACTGCTGTTTTTTTTGTATTGAATGGGTGGAGTTGTGATGTTATGTTAAGGTTAAGTTTATGTGAATTTGTTAATATTATAGTGTAATATTTTAAACACAATATTGTGTTTTTGCTCAGTTTTGCCAACAAAAATATTACCTATAAAGCCACAGCAGAACTGTTGTGCGTCTCCGTGGGCCGTCAAATCAAATAAATAAAAGACTCATAAAAACATTTACCCCCATCTGCTGGCAGTTTTAGTTAGTTTCTTATTTAGAGTATCATTTCATTTTAAAAAAGGGGAAAAGGGGGGAAAAAACTTTGAAGGGATAATTAAAGGGATATTTATCCATAAAAACTTAAATTATGTAATAATTTACTCATAAATGACTTACTTTACATAATAGAAGGTATTTTGAAGACTTTTGGTGGTTAGGGTTATAAAGCTGTTTTGGTTTTAGAGGGTTTTTTGACTTACATTGCATGAACGAAAAAAACTGAGATGTTTCTCAAATTATCTTCTTTTTCGTGCCAGTTTACGTTGGGCCGTTTTAACCTAAACGTTTGTGTATTAAAGTTTATGTTGAGTCAAATAAAATATTTCTTTCTAAAGATACTATTTGTAATGTCTACTTAATACTTTCTCATTTAACACAAAAATAGCTTTAAAAAAAAAATAGCATTTTCACAGCCAAATGTAATTTGTGATTAATTAATCATGTAATTCACATCATGTAATTATGACAGCCCCAGTACATATATAGTGCAATCGTAAGTTTATATGTGTGTGTGAGTATATAGAAACGCATGACTGCATTAATAATTCAGAAGCAGTATTTTACAGAATTATTCAGTTTTGCCTGTATAGTCTTCTTTGAGTGCATAATCTGCTCCTGGGCAGCATTGGGTATCATGTGTTTGGATCATTCGATACCTCGCTGAGTCACCAGTTACACTGAATGCTGATTGTCAAGGCCTGGATTGGGCTTTCTGCCATTGTGCCATAAACGCTAGATAATGTGGATCCCAGTTTCGTTTCTTGAGGCTTCAGGAGTGACTTGTTCAGTAAATCACACGCTCTGAATGCGCGTTGTGTGGCAAGTTTTAGGAGTCCAGCCAGATTTGTTGAAAATTTGATGTTTGCTCAGGAAGATCACAGGGATGACACCAGCTCTGCTGACTGAAAATTGTCATATTTCAGTTATTAGCGGCCAGATTCCTCTGTGGCACGAGGTTGTGTTTCTTCAGAGCTCCGCGTGCGTGTTCTAATAGCTTCTTTGTTGAGTAAAAATGTGCTTCAGCTTTTTGTAATACTGAATTCTGCTTGCATTGATATCAAAAATAGTTTTCTGTTCAAGGCAAGGCATCACTAACACAACTCCCCAGTTGTCCTTGTTTAGGGGAGACGTGACCTTATTTGACTGCTAAGCTAGAAAATAACTGTCCATAAGAGAAAGTTGTCTTGACTCCCAGGAATGGCATGTGGTGGCAGCCAGCATGCATGTAGAAAAGAAAAAAACTCAAAGCAGGAAATGATATCATGGAGAGGACCCAGAAGACCCGCAAGATTGTGTGTCAAGATCAATAAGTCTCTTAAAGATAATTTGATCTTTTATGAAAAGGAAAGGTTATACAATGTCATGTGGTGCAATTCCCTGAAAGCCTAATGATATTCATGAATTAAAAAACTTTATAACTTGAAAATATAGCTAAAGTCTTAACTTTGAAAATGTTTGTATTTATAGTAAAAAAATAATAATAATAGTGCTTTTTCCTTGAAATTAAATTGAAACTTTTCTAGAAAAGGGCGTAATTGCAATTTTTTTTAAAATGAAAAATAAGTAGAATAATGTGGAAATCATACCAAAGAAAATGGACTTTGTCCTCTCAGTTAGAAATAAAAATTGTCTAGAAAAGAAGAGTAATTCGGTACTGAAATTCAGTAAAGTTTTACTAAATTCCAAGCTTTTATGCTTTTAAACCCCTCCATAATGCTGGACTCATAGACCATCATTACTGTAAACAAGGATGAGTTCAAATTAATGCCACAAATGCTGCTGATAAAGCTTAACATGCATTGAACACGTGACTTTCATGCCCTTAAACTAACCTTCACTGGAGGCAGTAAGACGGCGTATTGACCAGGGTGAATGGAGGAGATCTTTACTGGGTTACTTTAATGTCGTTGTGTGCGGTGAGGAACACTAGAGGAGACACAGTAATAGTAAGACCTCTAGAGAAGGTGTTTTCTCTAGTGTTAAAGCGACGCACATTGTTCCATTTATGTGTCATCGTGTTATAAAGCAAAGGTCACGCTCAGTTCACCAGAGTCTCAGGACTTTACTGTACAATGACTCAGCAGTTATTCACAACAGGCTCTTCCATTCACTGAGTTCTGGACACAACCTCGGTTCAGTTCAGTCAGTTTGTCTCGAAAGTAAGAACATTGTGCTTCTAGTCAGGGAAATGTGCTCTGTAGTTTTTGTAGTTTTTGTTAGGGATGGCTGAGAGACTCTTAAAGTTAATGAATTGGGGTGTGTAAAGTTTTAAAGCCAGTTTGAATGTCAGCATGGAAATGAAAATTCACAGAGTTTGCAAATACATTATTGTGAACAATTCATCCATGTGTATGTTTCAGATTTTAGTGTTTAATCAAAAATAGGTGAGATCTGTCACTATGAACATTTCATTGTGATATCAAATGAAAACCGGTACAAAATTTTGAACCCGTTAATATCTTAACTATTCATACTGGTTTGTAGAAAGTTAACGTGATTGTCGTAAAACGCGGTCTACTGTTGCTAAACTTCAGGATGCGCTTGGTATAAAAAAAAAGTTATTAAATGCACATTGGGCCTTAAAAGAGAACTTAATTCCATTCTCACATGCTGTTCTTTGTTCTCTTGTCTTCACCAGTTGCTTCAGGACTTTTTTCTTACATTAGTTAGTGTAGTATTAGTGTAATTTTGCTGTGGGACTGGTGTTTAGCATTATGAAATGTAGTATCCGCATCTTAAAGACCTCTTATTAGCCAGCTGTACATACATTTATCTGCGTTATTATGCAGAGAAACCTTGCAGCGCAAGCTATAACACAGGTTTCCTTATTCTTTCACTGTATTTCATTAAATATAAAGATATACATTTTTATCTTAACTATGTATTATTTATGGATCATTATAATCATGTTAATATTAAACGTTTTCATCGTTTACACACAATTATAACGCCACCGGAGTTTGTTCTTTGTGTGTACATGTGGTTTCAGTTGTTCCTACATTTATTTGTAAATTTAGCATGAATTTTAGCATAGAAAAATGATGAATCATGATTTGTTCATTAAAACGTTTGTATATAGACTTCTTTGCACAAGCGCTAGCGCTGGGCGATATTCCCAAAATCTTGTGTCGCGATATGAGGAATATCATTTCATGATAATGTTATCATGAATTAGTTGTTTTTGCTTTAAGTAAGGTCTCTGATATAATTATTCATATATTTATCTTTTTTTTTTTTTTTTGAAATTTCATAATTCTCATCACAAAAAAATACTAGCTAAAATGAAAAAAAAAAAGCTCACTGAAGACGAGTAAACAGTCAGCAATTAAATAAGAATAAGATTATAATTACAAGCAATAGGACAAAAAATACTGCAGTAAAACAAATAAATAAGAAACGCCACATACATTTTATAAAGTAATCAAATATATAAAAACATTGCATATTCTTCACTGTGTGAATTAAATGTTTGGAGACATTACTATTAATGTTTTTGAAAGAAGTTTCTTCTGCTCATCAAGCCTGCATTTATTTGATCAAAAATACAGAAAAAACAGTAATATTGTGATATATTATTACAATTTAAAATAATTGTTTTTAAATTTATTATACTTTAAATTATCATTTATTTCTGTGATGCAAAGCTGAATTTTTAGGATCATTATCACATGATCCTTTAGAAATCATTCTAATATGATGATTCATTATCAAAGTTGGAAACAGTTCTGCTGCTTAATATTTTTTTCAGAACATGTGATACTTTTTTAGGATACTTTGATGAATAAAAAGTAAAAAAAAAAAAAAAGAAGCTATGTTTTTAAAATAATAAATATTTTGTAATAACAATATACACTACTGGTCAGTAATTTGGGGTCAGTAAATTTTTTTTCTTTCTTTTTTTTTTTTAAATAAAATCAATACTTTTATTCAGCAAGGATGTGTTAAATTGATAAAAAGTGATAGTAAAGAAAATATTTTATTAGAATATATATTATTAGATTTTTATTTATTTATTTTGAATAAATGCAGTTCTTTTTAACCTTTTATTCATCAAATATATTAGACAGCAGAACTGTTTCCAACACTCATAATAAATCAGAATATTAGAATGATTTCTAAATGATCATGTGATAGACTGGATGTTACATGTGACACTGAAGGCTGGAGTAATGATGCTGAAAATTCAGCTTTGCATCACAGGAATAAATTATTTTTTTAAAGTATATTCAAATAGAAAACTATTATTTTAAGCTGTAATAATATTTCACAATATTACTGTTTTTTTCTGTATTTTTGAACAAATAAATGCAGGATTGATGAGCAGAAGAGTAATGTAAAATAGTAATGTTTCCAAACTTTTGACCTGTACTGTGTATATATATATATATATATATATATATATATATATATATATATATATATATATATATATATATATATATATATATATATATATATATATATACCTTCTTATTTAAGTTACAAAAGTGATTTAGTCAAGAACAGTGGGAGATTTTCTCTCTTTTGTTGTTTGATTAACATGAATGATGGACAGCTGTAATATTAGACTGCTGTCACTTTAAGAGCTGCCCGGATCCAATATACTGTTTCACGTTTTGACACGTACAAGTGTGTGTTTTTAACCATTTAAAGCCTATAAAGCAGCAAAAATAGCTCTGTTGAATACTCCTGCACTCTGAGCACCGTCTCTCAGACAGCGCGCACATATACCGAAATGAGTTCTCTTTCGCTGCTGATTGCATTTCAAGTTTTCGTAACAACGTAGCACAGCAATGTCACGTCAGCGTGTAACTGTGATAGAGACTAGGCGAAAATCTCTACCGATCGATTAATTTCTACCAGTTAAGTGTCTACCGGTATATCGCCCATCACTAACTCGTTTAATGAACAAGTCCCGTTATTTTACTGCTAAGGATTCAACGTTACCTGCTGTGCTGTACGCTGCATGCATTACACATAATGGCTTTGTTTTTTAGTTATGTCAATACAGTGGTTGGTGAGCTGAATGGTTTGAAAAGTCATTAAAAATGTATAAAACCAGCAGTTTTTTTGTTGTTCTCATTCTGAAAATATAAATAATTCACAGACCAGTCATATGTAAGCTTGTGTAAGCACTCTGTTTCTTCTTTCATAATAAGCAAAAAAGCAAGTCATAATAAGCAAAAAAGCAAGTAATAAGTAAGTCAAATAGTATTTACTGGATACGGGAAGTCATTTTCAACAAGGCTTTTCCATTCTTATGTAGCTTAAAACCAATCATATTCTTGTGGAGCTTAAAACCAATCATATTGTTTCATGACGTTCAAAATGAGGGGTTTTATGATGGCCAAAACAGATCAGATTTCGCAGTGTAGACACAGTCTCAGGTACATGAAGCTTCACGGTAGGGGTCCCAGCGCTCCACTGGTAATGGATTCTGTTGTAAGTGCTCTCTGTGGTTCAGGCTGAAGGTCTTCGCTCAGTTTCCACTTTGTCCAGTAGCTTCTGTATATTGACCGCCAGATTTTTACTGTGGTCTAGCTAAAGTTAACTAGCTCCAGTGCTTTCATCACATTGATGTCATTGTTTGACTGAGCTCAAAAAGGGCTGGAGCAACAACAGAACTAGGGAAGCAAAGGCCTTGAGGGAGTCTTTTACTGTGACACATTTCATTCACATAGGACTAATTGTGTGTGTGTGTGTGTGTGTGTGTGTGTGTGTGTGTGTGTTCAGAAACAGCCCGACTGGGTGAAATAGAATGCAGGGGTCTTGAAAAACTTTTAAAAGTTAAAACATTTTTAACGTCATGTGTTATCATGAAAAAATGCTCATGGCGTGAGATGCTGAAAAACATAGGGACAGAATAACAGCCAGACCCATCTGAATGTCTACAGATTCCTACAATTTAAATGTTTTACTGTAATTCTCTTTTTATTTTTTTTTGAAGGTGATGAGTTCAAACGTTCTGCTTAAATGGATGATAGCATGATTGTTATTCTTTAAAGGGGATTAATTTCATGGCTCCGGGGTCTTCTGATTGGTCCACTGTTTTTGAATTGACATTGTTGAGTGGCGCTGCGTGTAAAAGTTGATATTCGTTTAACTTAAAATCGGAGCACTCATGTGCAAGATGCTGCAAAAGATACAAGATGCGAATGCAATGGACATAGACATCCGTCTAGCGCCTGTTTACATAGAAAAGCAATTTAAAATTAGTGCATTAGTATAGAAGAATGTGTTCTGAGAGTACAAGTATAATACAAGTTACACCAGAATGTAATTCTAATGGAATGTTTTAAAAAAAAAAAGTTTTTATTATATTACACATTTTTGTTTGGCACAAATTTTATTTTATATCTATTTTAAACAAATATGTATTACTCACTCACCATTTAAAAGTGAATGCAGTCTGCCCTGTTATGGTCCAACCTGTTGTTTCAATGTTTTTTCATGTTGTTATGAGGTGTTGTAACTTGATTTTGTAATGCAGTTTTTGTAGACTAAAAAAGTAATTAAATAAAAAAATTTAAAAAAATATACATGCATATATTTACATTTGATTTGATGACTTTAAAATTCCACAATTGAAATTAGATGTTATTTAAATAATTTCAAATATCATATGTCAATGTTATTTTTAATAATAGTTTAATTATATATATATATATATATATATTGGAAATTTTTTTGTTTTTAAGTGTTCTGTGAAGGATTATGTTTTGCTTGTAAGGAGAATGTTTTAATTTTTGTAAGGCTTTACTGAACATATGTTTAAGTGTGATTGCATTTATTTTAAAATAATAAATAATTAAATAGTTTTTTTGAAAAACTTGTTACACTGCAAGATTCTGTTTTTGTGTACATGTAATTTGAATTGACCGCCCTTTCCTTCTGTCTCTCAGCTCACGTCTGTCGATGGCTACACGGACACACCAGCACCACCCACAAAATCAGCGAGTCGACAGAGTCTCCCTCGCTGCCGCAACTCAGTGGCGTCCATCACAGACGAACAACCTCACATCGGGAACTACAGACTCCTCAAAACCATCGGCAAAGGGAACTTTGCTAAAGTCAAACTTGCCCGCCATGTTTTAACAGGAAGAGAGGTGAGCAGACACATATTTATTGTTATATATATACTGGTGTTTTCAAACGATTAATCGCGATTAATCGCATCCAAAATAAGTGTTTGTTTACATAATATACGTGTGTGCACTGTGTATATTTATTATGTATATAAATACACACACATACAGTATATATTTAGAAAATATTGACATGTATTTACATGTATATATTTATAATCATATGATTTATATTATATATAAATTTTTAAATATATAAACATAGCATATTTTTCTGAAATTTTTTTATTATTTTGTGTTTTTTTATATTTAAATATTTAATTGAATGTGTGTGTATTCATATATTATGTTAGCAAAAACTTTATTTTGCGGATGCGATTAATCACGATTAATCGTTTAAAAATGCTAATATATACAGTAATAATGCTGACACTTTTGCTACATTATCGTATTTGGAGGACAGAAATCATTTGAAATTGTCTTGACACTTCATTTTTCATAGATACATATTGTGATTATTTTAAAAATAAAACTTTCAAATAATAACACCGCAGTCCTTAGGAATGGATGTAGATTCAAAGCCAAAGAAATTGGTGTGTAAGTGGTACAGACTATGCGTTTCCATTTACAAACATAACTCAGAAAGCATATCACATTATACATTTATCCTGTTTAACTCTTGACTCTCGGTTCTCCCTCATTCAGGGAAGCGGAAGAGATTCTTTTGAGTTTTAAAATAAAGACACTTACCTAGTGCTGGAAACAGCATGCGTTATTTAACAGCCTGTACGTCAGAACACGCTCCAGAGAAACTCCAGATTATGTAAGAAATTGAGCCGTTTTGCTCTGACGCGGGGAGGCATGATGATGCAGATGCCCCATAGCCTTTAGATATTTAGATAGGAATCTATAAATATACACATTTCACAGTTACACTATATTTCTTTTTCAGGTAGCGGTGAAGATCATTGATAAAACACAGCTCAACCCCACAAGTCTACAAAAGGTGAGACCTCAGTGCCTTGAGACGGTTTAATGTTATTTTGCAGTGTTAAATCTTAAACATGTTAAAAATGTCTCATTTTCTTTGAGCAAATACATGTTTGTGACGTTCTTTGCACCCTGTTGCCTATGTTTTAAGATATATAGGCCTACAAGCACATTAGAAATCTGGGTTTTGAAGCTCACATTAGTTGTGAGATTTTTTTAGGGGTGCACGATAAATATCGGCCGATAATTAATGCACATCTTTAATTACGCTGGATTTGCGCAGCTTGTCAGTTAACAACGGCTCTGTGCAGTAACAGCTGCTCTATGTGAAATCATGCACCTGATGGAATTTACCGCTGATTAGAGAAACAGCTGACGAGAAGCGCATTGATTATCGGCCGATATTTAGCTATCTAAAATCAATTAATTATTTAATCCTGTAAATCTTTTGTGCTCTAAACTCTCAGTAAGGTTGCATTTCATGTGCATTTGACCAAGGGTTTTTAAGATATCTGTTTGATCACAAAAAATGTGGTCGTTATAGTACAGCTGAACTAAGTGTACTCAAACAGAAACAGAGGACACAAGGTGTGTTTATCCATAGATTGTTATAATATCTGTATCTGTGCAGTTCTTTATCATAAATACAGGGAGGGAGCAATCGGTTTCCAGTTTATGTTATTGTAAAGTTTTCGCTGTGTTCACCCCTTATCACACAACAGCTGTTTCCTCCAGCGAAAATCTAGCTCTTAATACATATGAACACATACTTTATAAAACAATCATGTGGCTATTTTCATTTGAAAATTTCATATTTAATATGAAAATTTTTTAATTGAATTTTTTATTATTAAAGTTTTTAAAGTGAATGTTTAATGAATGTGGTAGACATATGTATATATGTATATATACATGTATATATTTTTTAAATATATTAAATGTTCTTTAATGTTAACCTTTGTTTTATTAAATTTTATTTTTTTTTTGGCTCCATTTTTTAAAAGTATCGGTTCAGGCACCGTTATGGCACCAGTACCATCGATTTGGCACCGGTATCGTAAAAAACCCAATCGATACCCAACCCTATCCAACATAAATATCTGCTGAACTGCTTGATAATAGCAGTCAATATAGGGCTTGCCTTTTTGTCTTGGAGCAGAAAATGTCAGAGTGGCTGTTTCTTGGCTTTTATAAGCAGCGATGACCTTAAAGAGAATGCCGCAGCCTCCCGTGATGAGATCAGAGCTCATGCAAGAGGAGAAATCCTCAGTCTTAGAGTCCACTGAACATTTTAAAGCAATATTCACGTCCATTCTCTCCTTGCAGTACAGTCAGTGATTTCCAAAATCCCAAAGCTATCATAAAATGACGTTAGCCGATGACTGGCTCCCTCAGAGGGTCATTTTCAGTGTTGAGCGGTGGGATATTTGTAGAAGCGTGACATTTTCTTCATACCGTTTCCATTAGTGGGGTTACTGTTAAAGAACCCATTAAACGCCTTGGCGAGCATAGATTTCATAGATTTAAGATAAAATTTTGAGAACCGCTGACCTAATGGATTTGCGAAAATGCTTTGCGGAAAGAATACGAATAATTTTCCCCATCTCCCATCGTTCATTAAGAGCAGCTGAGGGTTTTGGATTTCCAAGCGAGTCTTGAATAAATTCCCTAAGGTTTATAAAGGCGCGGTCCTAAACAAGACATCACTAACATTTGATGAAGGGTTATTAATGAAGGGATTGCACTGGCATCAGTTGGCTTCAAAACGACTTTCAAGGGCGTCAGAATGACGTTTGGCATTCGCTGTCCATGCTTTAACACCTCTCTGTTAAATAACGTCATTTTTGTTATTTTATATATTGATGTAGCTCAACTGGAAGACCATGACGAAGGTCATGTGACCGTTTCCCAGAAAACACATTAATTAGATTTTGTTTTGGATAAGTATCTTCCAAATGAATGAATGTATGTGAAGTTTTGTTTCCGTACAGTCATCTCATTTGAATATTTTAACGAGGCTTGTCCTCCATTGTTTGACTGAGTGTGCACATTGGCATTGCGTGAACAGATGGACAGCGAGGTTGTCAGTGAAACCTGTGCTGATCACTGTTACCTCACGTTTCGACAGCAAGATTAATGACTTCATGGTGAGGCACACACACACACACACGATGTCAGAGTTTGTCTGTAAATGTGGTTGGTTTGCCTCCTCCCCCAACAGGGAACGTCCAGGTACTTTATCACATTGTTAATCGCCTGGCGTCATAAGTGAATTCTCTTCCAGTACATTTATTCATCCAGTATTTCAGTATTCAACAATGAAAATAACAGCTGCATGCTGGCTCTGCTGGAATCTTACCCAGCACAGAACAATCAGGGTTTTTTCCTCAGTTGTGGAAACCTCTGCATGCAGTTAATTGCTATCGGCTAACCTCCGCGCGGCCGAGAGCATTCCACACGCTCTGAGTCATTGCACTTTTATGAGCTCCTACTATACAACCAGCGTTTGTTGGCTTCTCAAATGCATTCCCATTTTGAATAATTAGTAAGCCCAATCTGATGACTTTTGTGTTTTCTGTGCTGATTTTGGAGGGAATAACTACAGCTAGAGTTCTTTTATTGGTAGCTGAAAATATAATAAAATTAGTCAAAATCTTGTCTAATAATAATTTAATGAAGGGGACATGGCATGATTAGTATATTTCATATTATTTGAAACCTGAGGCAATTTTTGAAAAATATTAGACGGAATTTCAAACTTTTATTCATGTATAATTATATTGATGTTCATTTGTTTTTACCAAACACCACACAGTGACAATTTTAGATGCAAAAGATGTATTTGCCAAACAACTATTGCTGGAAATGTTATTAAATTAACTCTCTATAAAATTGTATTTTATTTAAATTATTAAGGTAACATTCCTATTCAGGATATAGTAGCAGTAATATGTCTTCGGTGAAATTTTGTATTCCTCAAACACACACACTCTTTCGTACAATTCATAACTCTGCCACAAGGGCGGCCACATTAGCAAAATTTTAGTGAAATATCGCAGGCAAAAAGGTCTATCATCTGCTGAATTCTTATTAGAGTAGCGATGTATGAAGCACAGCTCAAACAAAAGTCATCTTCAAACCAAGCAGCTTTCTTTTGGTCAACAAAGCAAAGTCATGTGACCAACTTGAACCCAATTCACGTCAGAAATCTTTCGTAAAATTCCTGATTCTGTGCATTCTGACTAGATTCTAGTCTTAGGACCCACTACAGGAAATGACACGCTTGTCAGTGTGTGACTGGAATGTCGCTGTGGTTGTTTTTAGAAATATGGCTGTAAAAATAGAAGCTCGGGCTCCTCTGCTGATTATTTACCAGAGCAGACTGCCAAGAAAAAACACAGCTTCTCTCTTTTTTTCCCTTGATTTCCCTTTTTCTGCCTTCTTTGTGTTTGCCTCCAACTGTTCAGAGGACAGTGAGGACACATTCCACGGGACAGAGAGAGGTCAGAGGTCATCGCTGCTGTGCTCATAAGATCTTTTACAACCTTTAATATGTATTGTTTATTAGAGAAGAAAATAATTAGTTTGTCTCGTTTGTGCCGCTATAATACGTGCACTTTTTTGCACATGCTGTTTTAATTGCACAGTTACATCCATCATTAAATTAGTCTTCTGAAAATGTGATCACTTTTTACTTTTAAACTAATAAATTCTAATTAAAACTATATATATATATATATATATATATATATATATATATATATATATATATATATATATATATATATATAGTGAAATACTATTTGCATACTGTTTATTCTCATTATGCAAAATAGTAAGACATAAAGGGCATGCCTTAAAGAAAAGGGGTAAAAAATAGTTTTAAATTAAATTAAGCAAATTAATTTTGCCTCCATATTTCAAACTCTGTTATAATAATTTAAAATGTTATTTGTTGATTGAAGACAAAAAATGACGGTTGCAAGTATCTCAGTTGCAAGTCATTAAGATATGACTATATTATCTATAGATTAAGCATCTTTTTTTTTTTTTTTTTTTTTGCCTTAATCAACAAATTTTGAATACGGTTGAATAGTTCAGCTTGGTGAATTCAGTCAACACTGCAATTCGTGTAAAAATTGAGAACATAAGATAAGGTCCAAATGAGACTGGGATTGATGTAGTTAAAACATCTACTTGTTTCACGTTTGATAATAATTTATATCTACATATCCAATAGTTCCTACTCCAAAGAACACGAGGTTTTTGCATTTTATTACTTTTTAAAAAAGTACAAATAGAAAGTGACAAAACATCCTCATCTTATCGAGACGGTCTTAAAAAAATGCTATTGAGTCTAATATGTAAAAACGTCCCATTCCTGGAGAGGCGCACCACTGAACAAAGGCGTTCTCGGACGGCTTTGTCGTGAGAATAATTGATCTGTCAGTCTGTATTGTTGTATCTTTCGGGGACGTGGTTGATGGGGCACTCTACCTTTTTCAGCTTTTCGCCGCTCTGCTCTCCTCAGCGCTCATCACTTTCACTCTCGATGTGTGGGTGATTTGTGCTAATAGGATACAGATTTCTTCTTATTACATTTAAAAGCAATAAAGGGACAAATTGTGTGCACTTTAGAGTGAGAACTGTTACATACTACACACTATTATCAAGCATAATTGTAGAAAAATGCATTAATTGTGAACATTTATTTTATTACTATTAATAGAAATATTAAAAACGGAATATTAGCAACATTATTGTAGAGGTCAGTAAAATAATCATGAGAAATAATAGGAATTTTACATTTTTCCAGTTACTTCAAACCAAGATTTGATCTTAAAGGAGCAATCGCTTAATTAAAAAGAAGTGGACAGTCATGTGACTTGCAAGCCTGCTACCCATTTTTATTTTATTTTATTTTTTAAACGTTTATTATAATAAAATAACATGCATACAAATCAGCAGTTTAAACTGTTAAAAATACTTTTAAGAATTTAAAAAGCCTCATGAAATATATACAAAATTAAAATTGGTCAATTTTTCCGTCTGCTGCTGCTGTTTTCTCATTTGAATGCATGCAGTCTATATTTTGGTGAATTCTGTCTCCCGTGCCGTTGCAGTCACGTGTCACGGTTCGGTCTGCTTGACGACATGCAGCTGGCTGGATGTGCTCGTTCATTCATGCGGCACTCATTCACAGAAGACGGCCTCCTGTTGTTTTGACTGAATAAAGAGGATCTGTGAGAGGTGTTGGTGTGCGTGGCAGCGTTTTAGAATGAAGAGACACTGGGGGAGGAACCTGGAGCAGTTACCCTTCAGGCCGCTGCGCTGCTAGCTTTTGTCAGAGACTCTCAGAGGCAGACTTCTGACTGTGGATTATTTTGGCCAAGAACCGCCCGTTTAGACAGTGAGACTCTGATTGACACGTGAAGCAAGCAACCACAGTTTGTTTTAGTTTTTTTTTCATTTACTGCTGGGTAAATGTGAAAACAGATATATCCAGGAGAGAAGTATGGTATATGTGCTCATGAATATTTGATTTTCTTGCTGCTAAGTGCTTCTTGAATATGTTTCTGAATCAATGCCATGAATCTTGCAAACTTTGGCAAAGTGACAAGTTCTTCCTCAAAAGTGCTTATTTTAGCAACCTGGTGCCTTCAAAATGCAGCTTTATAACACAACTCTTGCCATTTTGCGGTGTGGATGCAACAAACTATTTGAGTTCATTTTTAAAGCATTTTCAAGCACTTTAAAATTACACTTTTTACTCCACTATATTTCATGGAAACATATTGTTAATGTGTCTGATTCATGAACGAGCTGGTTTTTACAATGAACCTTTTAAATCTGTTCACAAATCACACTGAACATTTGTGAATTGGACTGATTCACAATTGTTCATGTCTGACAAAATAATCAAGAACCAGGAGGACCTTTGTGTTTTTTGCACGACTGATGGTGCAAGAAATATGTTTATTGCTTAAAAATACAATTTTTCCATGGTAAGTTTTTGTTACTGGCTGAATCTATGCAAAGTATTGGTCAAATATTAAAATGTTACAATTCAGAGTCAGCATATGCAGGTAACCGTACATAAAAGATGGTTTTCTCTAATGCTTTTTGTCTCTCTTTTCACCCACAGCTCTTTCGTGAAGTGAGGATTATGAAGGTCTTAAATCATCCTAATATAGGTAAGACATCATGCTAAAATTAATTTTAAATAAAGATCACTAGACCATCTTCTGCCCTTTTATTTATGTATGAAATCCTCTTATGTATTTAAAGTAAATAAAGTCATAATTTGAGCCATATAATGAAATGAGCTGTTTGCTGAAAATGGTGTAAATGAACTCAGTTATGATTGGCTAACATAATCAACTGGGAAATGCTGAGTTTGAGCAGGAAATAGTTTAAATGTCCTCTTTTTGTTGCCTACATTAAATTAGGGGAAGTTCAATTAAATGAAATTAAAGAACCTTATGAACGCATTTAAAAAAGCTGTATCAAATCAAATTTGTCATTTAAGAATTGTAAAAAAGTAAGTTTTTTAAAACATTAATTTTAATATTATAATTTAAATATTATATTGTATATTCGCAGTGTGTTGGGTAAGTTACTCAAAAATGTAAATCAGTTTTATTTTTTCCTTAATTCCATTTTTTTTTTTTTTTTTCAAGTTACGGTTTTTCCAGTTTCAATTTTTCAGGACAAATGAATACTGTTTGTTTTTTTTTTTTTTTTTTTATGACTGGATTCTGGATAATTAATCACGTTTATATATATATATATATATATATATATATATATATATATATATATATATATATATATATATATATATATATATATATATATATATATACTTTTTTTATTTTTTTTATTATAGTATTTATTAAATTATTGAAATGTTCTGAACTAGCTTTTAGTCTAGTCTAAATTTAAGTTTTAGTAATTTTGTGCTTTTGTCATATTTTAAAATAGTTTTTATTTATTATTATTATTTTTCTAATTAGCTTTCATTTATTTTTAAAAGTTTTAGTTAACTATAACAACACTGGTGTGAGGCTCCAAACTGACCCTCATATCACCTGATCAAGCCTGGAGCTGTTTAGACCTGCTAACGGGAAATGATGAGCTTGTTTTAATACACAGCTCAGTTTCATCCGGGACATGGCACTTTCCCTATCTTTTCTCTCACTCCAGTTTTATGAGATGTTAACTGGATTATTTATATTCCTAATGGAAGAGAATCACAGGAGAGTCATTCAGATGGACTGCTTTAGCGCGATCAGCTCTACACGACCGATGTCTGACCAGCTCAGCTCTTTTGTGCCTCTCTAAACGGCACAAGACTCTGTTTTCACTTCTCTATCGATTAGCATGACTGGCTGTTTCTGGCGTGCCCTTCCTGAGGCCGCACGCGTGTCACCGCTGGCTTCTGATTGGCTGAGGCTGAGCTGGATTTTAGATTAATCAGACTAAAAGCTGTGATTACCCACCTATCCCTGACATTTTTTTCTCTCATCTTTCCTAACACACACACACACTGCATGTTAAAGACTGCATGCAAGAAGCAGTCAGACGTTATTAGCGTCCATCCACAGAGAGTAAGTTGAATTACAGAAGCTCTTCACATACAGAGTACACAATGAAATGGAAACAAACAGGAAGCCTGTGTGTGGGACATCTTGCGTTCATTTCATCTCCATAACAAGCATCCCTGATGTGTTGTTTGTCCATATCATGGATGAGTTCCTGAGAGATTCAAGCACAGATCAGATCTGTCGCCATTGTGGTATGGGGCTAAAATAGCGTCAAAAATGATTGTATTTACAAAATATGATTTGCGAATATGTAACAAAATTTATATCCACAAAATATGATTCAAACCACAGTTCATAAATGCACAAGTATGATTGCAAGTTTTTGAATCATATTTTGTTTGATAATTTTGATACCGTTTTAGCTCCATATTGTTCTAAAAAATCATGAGCTGCCCACTCTTGTGAATAAATGTGTTTTATTGTTTTGAATGTCAGTCACACTGTATCTGTTTCTTTCTCTCTTCCAGTTAAATTATTTGAAGTAATCGAAACAGAGAAGACACTTTATTTAATAATGGAGTATGCAAGTGGAGGTGAGTGTGATGGACGGGTGAGATTCATATTTAATATCACCATTAGCGCACGTCATGACACGCATCTCTGAATGTCTCTGTTTATATGTCAGGTGAAGTGTTTGACTACTTAGTCGCTCATGGGAGGATGAAGGAAAAGGAAGCCAGAGCAAAGTTTCGACAGGTGAGACACACACATACTATACACACATCTGAACCAGAATCATTGAAAATCTGCTGAGATTTAAATCAACTATCCAGCTGACATTGTGACTATTGACTATTGAGATCAAAAATACATTTTTAAAAGTAAACTGAAACTTCAAATCATTATTGTATTAGGTAACCGGCATTAATGACACATTTAGAAAGAAAAAAAAAGTAAGAAAGAAAGAATTATAATAGTCATGTCATGATCGATAAATACACTGGGGGCATCTTCCTCCTCTGTTACCTTTAATAAATGTTGATTCATTTTAATACGGTTTAGTACCAAGCTCATGCACACCCTCTAGTGGTGATATTACACTACAGTGTTTGTCAAGTTTGCCTCTGATCAGCTGTTCATGTGACAACTGTAAACGAACAGACATCAGTTTGAGTGTAATTAAACCCCCTGCTGCGCTGCAGTAATTAATTGGCCATTTTCCTTCGTGCTTTGCTAATTAATGCGAATGAAACCCCTAGACTGCAGTTCACTGCGGGAGGTGATTAGTGAGACTATAAGACCCCAGTCTGTCTTGCTCTCAGCTACAGTGACATAAAGACATGTTACAGTGTCTGTCTAGCACATAACAACACATGCTGGATTTGCAGATTTTCTCAGCTTCGATTTACAGATAAACAAAAGAGCAGGTTTGTGGAATGATGTAGTATTTGTCATGCTGATATGACTTTGTATGTGACTACAGATTGTGTCTGCAGTGCAATATTGCCATCAGAAGAGAATAGTCCACAGGGATCTCAAGGTGAGACACACACACACACACCGCATTTAAGGCTGTTGTATAGATCTGCTCACCTTTAGTGATTTGTGTTTCATTGATTTCTAATGAGCGTGCACTACATTTCTTTGTGCTTCTCTCTGTAAGGCTGAAAACTTGCTGCTAGATGCGGACATGAATATAAAGATAGCGGACTTTGGGTTCAGTAACGAGTTCATCATCGGTAGTAAGCTGGACACGTTCTGTGGCAGTCCTCCGTACGCGGCTCCCGAGCTCTTCCAGGGGAAGAAGTACGACGGGCCAGAGGTGGACGTCTGGAGTCTGGGGGTCATCCTCTACACGCTTGTCAGCGGCTCACTTCCCTTTGACGGACAGAATTTGAAGGTCATTTCTTGTTATATTGAAGATCACTGAAGGCCTATTTACAGCAAAAACGATGCGACAAAATTAATCAAAAGGATGCAAATCACTGTTAAAAGCCTTTAATGGTATTGTGTTCTATTCACACTCTATTCTGATTTTTTTTCTTTTCACATGCATACATAAACACATACTGTCGTTCTAAGGTATGGGGTTAGTAAGAATGTTATTTGAAAGACAATAATAGTCTTATTAAACAAATGTGCATTAACTTGATCAAAAGTGACATTGTTACATATCATTTCTAATCTTAAGAAATGCTGTTCTTTTGTTCTTTCTATTAATTAAGGAAATTTGAAAAAAAAGACTGTTTCCACAAAAAATAATGATAGGTTAATGATGATAATAAAATAATCAGAACGGTTTCTCTATATTTTAAATTTAAATGCTTTAACCCTGGAGCAACATACAAAACTACCAAATTTTGCTTGATCGCAATGTTTATTCGCAATCGCAAAGTTTAATCGCAACATATAATCATTGGAGTTAATAGTATTCACCGTCTGTTTGATTTCGTGTGATTTGTAACTAACTGCATGATTCTTATGGTGTGCAAACACTAAACGCGAAGGGGATATTTGCATCGCGTTACTCGTTCTAGGTTACTCGCAGGATTTTTTTGCTTCACTTGTGCGAATAAAAAATAAATAAATTCTGGTACAACAAGATGGGTCTTTTCTGATTGGCTTGCGCGATGACTCATCATGCAAATTTTCCGCTCGAGTTCAAATTTTGCACAGAAGACACGATTGAGCCGTATGTTGCGCAATCGCATCGCCTGGCACGAATTTGCGTCTGTTCGCGTCTTTGCATTGACTTTGTATGTAATCTACTTTTTAATTCAACTAATTTAATTTAAATCTACTAATTTAATTAGCTTTTGGTGTGAACACAACATAACTGTACATTCCTGCCATAGTCACCACTAATAACCTAAAAATAATGTAGAAACTTAAAAAGTTATGTAATTTTGTTTTTTTCTGTAGAGATTTTTTTCGTTGATTTGTATATACAAATAAAATTGAATTGAATAAATATTTAAAAATCCTAAAACTGCTTCTAAAATATTTGGGGGTTTCTGATTTTTAATGTATCCTTAGACATATAAAATACCTATAAGCCGTAAATATGTTCCCAGTACAGCACAACTAACCTCCCAACATTAGTTTAAATGTGTAATTTCTATTTTGTGACCTTTTGTGTGCCATATAAAATTGTCAAATTTGCTTGCTACTAACAACTTATGGTGACATTTCTAGCTGGATGAATGACCATCACCTTCAGCTCAACCTTACTAAGACTGAACTGCTGGTGGTTCCAGCTAACCCATCGTTTCATCACAACTTCTCTATACAGCTGGGTTCGTCAACCATAACTCCTTCCAGGACAGCCAGAAACCTAGGAGTTGTGATGGATCATCAGTTAAGCTTCACAGACCATATTGCTACAACGACCCGCTCCTGTAGATTTGCCTTATTCAACATTAGGAAGATTAGACCCTTCCTGTCAGAGCAATCCACCCAACTTCTTGTCCAAGCTCTTGTTCTCTCCAGACTGGACTATTGTAATGCTCTCCTGGCGGGCCTTCCTGCATGTACTATCAAGCCTCTACAACTGATCCAGAATGCAGCAGCGAGGGTTGTCTTCAATGAGCCAAAAACAGCCCATGTTACTCCTCTCCTCATCAGGTTACACTGGCTACCAGTAGCCGCTCGCATCAAATTCAAGGTACTGATGCTTGCCTACAAAACGACCACTGGCACGGCGCCAACTTACCTAAACTCACTAGTTCAATCTTATGCACCCTCCAGAAGTTTGCGCTCTGCAAGTGAACGACGCCTTGTGTTGCCATCCCAAAGAGGTTCAAAATCACTCTCACGGACTTTTTCCTGGACTGCTCCCAGCTGGTGGAATGACCTCCCGATCTCAATTCGAACAGCTGAGTCTTTACTCATTTTCAAAAAACATCTAAAGACTCATCTTTTTCGCCTCCACTTAACCAACTAATGCTAGTACTTACCTTTTCTTTTCTAAAAAAAAAAAAAAAAACCCCTGGCTACGTGTTCTGTACTACACTAACTGAGACTTGTCATAGCACTTGTATACCGTTGTTGTTCTCGTTGATCTGATTGTTTCTACTGTTCTCATTTGTAAGTCGCTTTGGATAAAAGCGTCTGCTAAATGATTAAATGTAAATGTAAATGTTTTTTTTGTGACCTTTTGTGTGCCATATAAAATTGTCAAATTTGCTTGCTAGTTTGGTTAGTTGGTAATTTATGCATTTTTTGTTAAGTGAAAAACACCCTATTAGGAGTGTCATTGCAGTGTGAATTTTTACCGTTGGTGTGAAGAGGTAATAGTGATGCTTGCTTTAAAGGGGTCATATGATGCGATTTAAATTTTTTCTTTCTCTTTGGAGTGTTACAAGCTCTTGGTACATAAAGAAGATCTGTAAAGTTGCAAAGACCAAAGTCTCAAATCCAAGAGATATTCTCCTAAAACGGCTTGTTCTAACACGCCCCCACATGTCTACATCACTATGTGGGAAGAATTGCATAACACTGGCCAAATGTTCACGCAAAGAAAGAAGGTGTAACTTTGATTCTCGCTGTTGCCGCCGCCGCCATGTCGTGGAGACGCTGTTTCGATGTGAAAGCGGAAATGCTTTGTTTGGCCTTCCAAAAGAGGACACAACTAGAAATCAGTGGTTAAGTCGTGTTTACAACACTGTTCCAGAACAGTTCAACACAAATATTTGGTGCGCAGCACATTTTATGGAGGACTGTTTCCTGATCCTGGGAGAGAAGACTACAATGCGGCTGTAAGTATGTTTACATTTGTAAAGAATGTTCTACTGATGATTCGAACGCCAGTTTTGAGCAGCGGTTCTCAATTCCAGTCCTCGTGCCCCCCTGCTCTGCACTTTTTGTATGTTTCTCTTACTGCTTCAGACGTTTGTTCTATTCGAACGTAAGTGCCCTGCGAAGTGGACATCAGGGGCGTAACATTTCCGTCACACGCTTGAGGCATTCAGCCAATCACAACGCACTGGATAGCTGGCCAATCAGTGCTCAGACTGATGAGGTTTTGTTAAAAACGACGTGTTTCAGAAAGGAGAAACAATAAATTACAGTATGTGGAAAATAATGTGTTTTTTGAACCTTAAACCGTATAGACACATTTCATTACACCAAATACACAAAATAATGTTTTTTTAGCAGCATCATATGACCCCTTTAAAGTCTGCCAAAGCAAAAAACTGTTCCACTGCTCCATTTTAGGCTTATGTTTTTATGTAGTTTACCTAAATATAAAAAACAGCAAGTTTCCCTGAAAGCATATTGTTCTGGCTGTATGTGCTGTATTTGGTCCTCACTCTGAATGTTGGTCCACACAGGAGCTGCGAGAGAGAGTTTTGCGAGGGAAGTATCGTATACCCTTCTACATGTCCACAGACTGTGAAAACCTTCTGAAGAAGCTGCTGGTGCTTAATCCAGGCAAACGTGGAAGTCTAGAGGTGAGACTGATAAACACTTCACCCACCCGTATGAATTTTGAAAAGAACTATAGAAAAATATACTTTTCTGTGAAACACAAAATGAGATGTCTAATGCTCTTTTCCATACAACGAAAGCATACTGTGAACATACTTTATTCCAAGTCTTTTAAAAGCTGATAGATATTCGATATTAATCCTCTAGCTATCGCAGTATAAACCAAATGGAGCATGCAGATTCACCTCTGTTATATCTACAGCCTCTGCGCTTTCTTGTTTAATATTTAAATAGTCTAGTTGAGTGTTTGCTGTGGGGCTGGGTTACAGAACAGTTCCTCGACACCCTCCTCCTCCCCAGCACCACCTGTCTAGATCTGCTATGGAGGATATTATGTTTTCTACTTTGTGCAGTAGCTTGTCTTGCATGCTCACAGCAACATGGCCATGCATGTCTTGGTGGTAGTGTCCCAATACTGCCAATTCTAACATCTTGACAAATATTAATATTTGATACTACTTTTAATTTTAGAGATATATATACAGTAATCTAGATTTTTGACAGTATCCATTAACATGCTAAACCTGATAACTGATTAAATGCTTATAGTAAATAAATATACATTCATATGCAAAGGTGTAATTTAACGTCTGTCAATGTCTCACAGCAAATCATGGAGGACCGCTGGATGAATGTAGGTCACGAGGAAGAGGAACTGAAGCCCTACACAGAACCTGAGCCAGACATCAGCGACAACAAACGGATAGGTTTGCACCTTCCCTGACCCTTCTGTCTTTCTCTCTTTATTGCCCTCTAAGGCATCTTTTAAAATAATGATTAAAATTCAAGGTATTATGTCTTTATCATACACTACATGGCCAAAAGTATGTGCGCTTATGCAGGGATCACATACAATGAGAAAGAAATTCTGTGTGTATTATCACATCTCTTTTTTTTTTTTCAGAGCTGATGATAACTATGGGTTTCCCTAAAGATGAGATCACAGAAGCGTTAGTAGGGCAGAAGTATGATGAGGTCATGGCCACATATCTTCTGCTGGGCAGGAAACCTCCAGAGGTGTTAATTAAATAATTAACCAAAACTTCAGTCATAATTACTGAATGCTCACATCCACTTCAGTGTATTCTGTGCAGTGCTACGTTACCATCATTAAGATTCTATTATAGTTTTTATCAATATTTAGAATCAATTTTTACTTTAAAATTTAATTTAAAATTTATTCAAATTTTAGTAATTCTGTTTTGTTTTTAATCAATTTTAGTTTTTAATTTTTTAAATGTCTGTTGTTTCATTTGTTTTATTTCATTTTATTACATCAGAAATTTTGCCCTTGTGTAGCTAGCTGAAATGAAAAAGTTTTAGTCAACTATAATAACCTTGATCTTGTTTTAGTTTGAAGGAAGCGATTCGCTGTCCACCACAAACCTGTGTCAAAGGTCACGACCCAGCAGCGACCTGAACAACAGCTCTACGCAGTCACCCGCACACTCCAAAGTCCTGCGCAGTATCTCGGCCACGCAGAAACAGCGCCGATTCAGCGACCACGGTACTACACACACAGAACATTTCAGTTCATTCTACATAACACACTTATTTAGCCCAAAAAAACATGATCACTTATCTAACAATTAATTTGCTGATGATGTTTTTTTAAGAAACAGTTGTTGGCTCATTTTGGATATGTAGTCTACATAAAGAACGTGGAATGCATAGGTTTTATATTAAAAATAGTGCTTGGCAACGATTAATCACATCCAAAACAAAAGTTTTTGTTTATATAATATATGTATGTGTACGATGTATACTTATTATGTTTAAACTGTATAAAGACTTACACATACAGTACATATGGAAAAATATATGTGTGTGTGTATATATATATATATATATATATATATATATATATATATATATATATATATATATATATATATATATATATATATATATATATAAATATATACATACATTTATACAAACATTTTTCTTAAATTTATACATGCATGTGTGTGTATTTATATATATATATATTATGTACACAAAAACATTAATTTTGGATACAATTAATTGCGATTTAATTGATTATTGTTTTATAATTGTCTAGCACTAATTTTTAGGTCAGGGGTAAAACTTGCTGGGGTTTCCGAGAACATTTTAATGTAAAAGTCACCCAAAAATTAAAATTCTCATGTTGTTCCAAGCCTGTATGAGTTTCTTTCTTCTGTGGAATGTTAAAGGAGGATATTTTGAAGAATGTTGGTAACCAAACAGTTTCAAATCCAATTGGCTTCCATGCGTTTTTTGTCCATACTATGGAAGTCAATGGCACCTGGAAACCTGTTTGGTTACCAGCATTCTTTAAAATAACTTTCAACAGTTCCACAGAAGATCATACCAGTTTGAACACTCAGCCTCAAAACAAGTTCCCATATTTTTTTAAAAGAACTTATGATCTATATATCTAATGTATTAGACCCGGATATGATGTTTCCATTTGAAACTGTTCATGGATGTTGTTCTGAGCATGAATCTGGTTCTGTGCAGTCGCTCCGTCCATACCTCCGGCCGTCTCCTACACCAAACGCTCTCAGGCCAACAGTGTGGAGGGAGAGAAGAAGGAAGAGGGCAAGGTGCCCTCCTCCAGCTCTAAAGGAGACATGGCCACCTCTCCTCTGGTGGCCCAGGAACGCAGGAAGTCCTCCACAGCTTCAGGGGTGAGAGGTCACGTGCCACAGATGCAGGACACAAATACATATGACTAACAGTAGACTAACAGTGTGTTTGTGTGAACAGAATAGCGCTGCTGGATCGATGACGAGGAGAAATACATATGTTTGTGAGAGATCCAGTACAGAGCGGTACTCAGCTGTACCCAACGGCAAAGACAGCAGGTGAGCAGACTCACTTTTAACACTGACCAATAAGACGTGAGATCCTGGGTCATGTATTCATTCCAGAGCAGGTGTGTAAAAACCAAAAGAAGGGCATTTCACACAAAGTTTTTTTTGCATATGTGTGGTTTCAGTTATTCATGCATGTTTGAATGTGATTTAAAAATACATATATTAAGAACAAGTACGAAGGTTACTGATGGATCATGATTTTTGTGTGAAAATATACATGCAAAGATTGCACACACAAATTTGCATGTGCAAATATTACACTTGCAGTTGTGATTTGTACTGAATGTCAGCACAGTCTTTCTTGTGAGGTCTTGTTTAATTAGAATAATTTTTCTTTCAGGGTTGTTATAGTTAACTAAAACCATTCAAATACATTTGAGTCACTTGAAATAAAATAAACTTTAAAACATTTAACATTAGTATTTCAGCTTATTGTTAAATTCAACATATCCCAGTTTCATTTAGTTTAAAGTAAATGTACTAAAATAAATTAAAACTAATTGAAAACATGAATAAAAATTGTATTCATATCTTGATGCTAAAATAAATCTTTTGTAGCATGTAATTATATACTTTCGGGTGGCTCAGTTTTACATATTTTATAGTGCTGCCATTTTTTGTTTACATACTATATGTGTGTGTACTGTGTATATTTATTATGTATATATAAATACACATACACCATTTAAATTAAAAAAAATGTATATATATATTTATAGTCATATAATTTAATTTATATATAAATATATTTAATATACAAACAACATATTCACAACTTAAGTCGTGGCCTAATGGTTAGAGAGTTTGTCTCCTAACCCTAAGGTTGTGGGTTCGAGTCTTGGGCCAGCAATACCACGACTGAGGTGCCCTTGAGCAAGACACCGAACCCCCAACTGCTCCCCGGGCGCCGCAGCATAAATGATACCCACTGCTCCGGGTGTGTGTTCACGGTGTGTGTGTGTTCACTGCTGTGTGTGTGCACTTTGAATGGGTTAAAGGGGTCATATGATGCTGCTAAAAAGAACATTATTTTGTGTATCTGGTGTAATGAAATGTGTTTATGTGGTTTAGGGTTGTAACGCTCAGCCCAGCCCAGCTCTCCTTTAAATGCAGAGCACGAATTCTGAGTATGGGTCACCATACTTGGCTGTATGTCATGTCACTTTTTTAACTTTTAAACAAAAACATATTTTGGATGCAATTGTTTGACAGCACTAATATTTTACCATGATTTCGCAGGATTCCCCCAGATTCAGTACAGACAATACTGAAAAAAGGCCTGGTCTTGGGTTTTATTTTACATTAAAATCTGCAAAATTGCTTGCAATTTGTGTTGCATTTGGTGTCATAGAGACATAAATATTTGTTTAGCTCTCAAAGAACAGTTCAGTAGTCACATATGATCTCAATATTGATGTTTGCCAATGTTTCCATTTTTCTGGCTCATTTATGTCTCTTTCTCGTGGTCTTTCTGTCTCAGTTTGACAGAGATGTCTGCCTCGGCGAGTGCATCTTCCTCCGTGTCTCCAGGAGCGTCCTCCGCACCGACGTCCACTCGGCCGCGTCATGTGAAGTCCATGTCCGCCTCAGGCCACCCCACCAAGTCTCCGCTGCCGCCCATCGAGGACAACGCTGAATTCAAGGGGTGAGAGATGTATTTTAGTGTTTCAGAGACAGTGGTATTTTAGGATCATTGAAAGACTATTATAGGGGTTGTTGTTTTTTTTTAGGGGTTGTTCATTTTCTCGAAAGACTTACAAGACATAAGTATTCATACCCTTATCTGGGACAGTTGAAATTTAGCTCAGGAGCATTCATATTGCTTGTAGATGTTACTACACTTCAAGTGAAGTTAACCTGTGGCAAATTCCCTTGAATGGGTATGATTTGGAAAGGCACACACGTCTTAATAAAAGGTCTAACAGCTGATAATGCATATCAGAGAAAAAAAACAAGCCCTGAGATCCAAAGAAATGCCTGTAGAGCTCAGAAAAAGGTTTGCGTCAAGCCACACATCTGGGGAAGAGTTCAGAAATATTTCTGCTTCATTGAAGGGTCACAGAAGCATGTAGTCTCTGTTACCCTTAATGGAAGAAGTTTGAAACAACCAGTACTCTTCCTAGAGCTGGCCTCCTGGACAAACTGAACAACTGATGGAGAAGGGCTTCAGTTAGTGTGGTGGCCAAGAAGATGACGGTCACTCTACTTGAGCTCCATGATCATATGTGGAGATAGGACAAATCTACAGAAGGACAAACATCTCTGCAACACTCCACCAATCTGGGTTTTATGGCGGTGTGGCAAGACTCAATCCACTCTTCAGTGAAAACACATGAAAACACACTTGGAATTTACAAAAAAGCACCTAAAGGACCCTCAGACTGTGAGAAACAAGATTCTCTGGTCTGATGAACCTCAATTCCAAACATCATGTTTGAAGGAAACCAGCTCTGCTCATCACCTGAAGAGTAGCTTCCTAAAAGCAAAGTGTGCTGGTAGCAGTCTCATGCTGTGGGACTGTTTTTCGGCGGCAGGGACTGAGGGACATGTCAGAGTAGAAGAAAAGCTCAATCCACCAAAATATAGATATGACCTTAACGAAAACACAGTCCAGAGCGTTCAGAAGCTCAGACTGGGCAGAAGGTTTACCTTCCAACAGGACAGTGACCCTAAACACACAGCAAGAGTGGCTTATAGATGACTCTGTGAATGTCTTTGAGTGGCCCATCCAGAGCCTGGGATTGAACCCAGTCAAATATTTCTGGAGAAACCTGAAAATGTGTGTCTGTCCCCATCCCACCTGACAGAGCTTGAGAGGTGAAGAGAAGAGGAGAAGAATGGCTGATAACTGCCAAATGCTGATGAGCAAAGCTTGTCGCCTAAAACAAAAAAAGATTTGAGGCTGTAAAGGTGCTTCAGCTAAATATTTAGTTAAGGGTATGAATACTTATGCAATGTACTTATTTCAGTTTTTTATTTTTAATAAATTTACGAAATTGTGACAATTCTGTTTTTTGCTTTGTCAGTATGGTGTATGGGGTGCAGATTGATGTGAGAAAAAAAAAAGTAATTTAAAGCAGTTTAACATAAGGCAGCAATGAAGAAAAAAATGAAGGGGTATGAATACTTTCGCAAGGCACTGTGTATGTATATATGTATTATATTATATTAAATCAGTGTTTATCTGTCAGCAGCTCTGGCTCCAGGGCTCCGTCCACGTCTCCGTCAGCTCACAGCATCAGCAGCATGACTCCGGATCGGACCCGTTTTCCTCGGGGCACCTCCAGCCGCAGCACCTTCCACGGGGCGCAGCTCAGAGACCGCCGCAGCGCCACATACAACGGCCCTCCCGCGTCGCCCTCGCTGTCCCACGACACGGGCGCTCTCGCCCAGGCCCGCAGGGGAACCTCGTCCGGATTCATCGGCAAGCTCACCTCCAAGTTTGTGCGGAGGTCAGTCTCTAGATCCATCACTGCTTTACAGTCTCCTGAGGTTTGTGTGGAAGTCAGGTCAGGATTCAGCAGAATGGCCTGCAGTACTGTAAACGGCCAAAGCTTCGAAAAACTCAAACACAGGTCAGCAATGATGGATTACAGTACTGCTCAAACCTTCAGAATAATTATGAAGGAGTCTCTCATGCTCACCAAGACTGCATTTATTTGATCAAAAATACAGTAAAAATAGGAATACTGTGAAATATTCTTATTATAATTTAATATAATAGTTATCTGTTTTTATATATTTTAAAATACAGTTTATTCCTTTGATGACAACGATGAATTTTCAGCATCATTACTCCAGTGTCACATGATCTTCAGAAATTTGTTGATTTGGTGTTTAATTGTTATTAATTATTACTGGTGCTCAGATATTAAATAATGGTTCTTATTATTATCAATGTTGAAAACTGTTTTTCTGCTTTTTGTAGAAACTGTGATACATTTTATTTTTCTAGAATTCTTGGATGAATAGAAAGATTCAAGAGAAAATCGTTTATTTAAAATAGAATTGTTTTGTATTATTTTGAATGTCTTTAATGTCAGTTTTGAGCAGCTTAATGCTGGATAAACTTAAAAATCTTTTTTTCTTATTTTTTTTAATCTTACCTAAAACTTAAGTAGTGTATCACAAAAAAAAAAAAAAAAAAAAAAAACATTTTTAACATTGATAATAAAAAGAAATGTTTTTTGAGCAGCACATCAGCATATTTTCATAGCTTTAGTAATATTTCGCAATATGACTGTTTTTACTGTATTTTTGATCAAATAAATGTGGCTTTGATGCGAAAGACTTATTTAAAAACATCTTACTGCCCCCAAAACTTTGTTGTGTATAAGTTTACAAGTTATGCATTTAATGCGTTGTTTTAATAGTGTTTTTTTTAGAATTCAGATCTTCTCATGTAAGTTAGAAGTATATTAATTCTTTAAATGGCATCACCCTGAGGTGCCCTTGGAAGTTTGCTGAGGGCCGCTAGTGGACCCCTGATTGAGTACCACTTCTTTACACTGTTTACAAACCATCAGCACAGGATATCTCCCTTTAACAGCTAAAGCCCTACACTGCGGTGTGTGTGTGTGGAAGGGAGAGAGTCTCACACACACACACACACACACACACACACACTCGCGCTCAGTGCTGAGCCTGCATTGACTCTTGAGTGTGCTGCAGACAGTGAAGGACACTGTGTAAAGTGAGCTGATCAGGCAGCTGGCTGCATCTGAAATCAACATCACTCTCAGACCTGCCCCCTACTGTCTGTTTGCAGTTTCATTTGGTGCTACTAATGCAGGAATTACACATTTAAAGGAATAGTTCACAAAAAATTTAAATTAGCTGAATATGTACTTAGTCTCAAGCCATCCAAGATGTAGATGAGTTTGTTTCTTCATCAGATTTGGAGAAATGTAGCATTGCATCACTTGCTCACAGATGGATGCTCTGCAGTGAATGGGTGCCGTCAGAATGAGAGTCCAAACAGCTGATAAAAACATCACAATAATCCTCTCCAGTCCATCACATGTAATTCAAATTTTTGTGTTTGTAAGAAACAAATCCATCAAGATGTTTTAACTTCAGCACATTGTTTCTGGAAGTCCATAATCCATAATAGCACTTTTACCAGTGAAAAAGTGATCTGGTCTGAATCAGAGAAAGAGAGAAAATCTGCACTGTTTACAATCAAAATCAGTCCAAAACAGCTCTAGACAAATATGTGGGTGGATTTTGATGTGAGGGACAACGGGAGATTGATTTTTCACTGGATGAAGCATTATTATGGACTTTTGGTCAGAAGCGACAAGTTAAAAACATCTTAATGATGGATTTGCTTCAGCTTTTGTCTTCTCCAGATGTTAACTGATGGACTGGAGTGCTGTGAATTATTGTGATGTTTTTATCAGATGTTTGGACTCTCATTCTGACGGCACCCATTCACTACAGAGGATTCATTGCTGAGATAGTGATGCAATGCCACATTTCTCCTACTCTGATGAAGAAACAAACTAATAATTTAAGTTTTTAATAAATCCATAGTGTATTTATAGATAAATGAATCTCCCATAATAAAGTATGTAAGGTCATTTTCACTTTCGTTCGTGTGTTCTTCAGCTTTCATGGCTGGGTCCAGGCTTTGGTTCTGAACATGCTGTGATTGTTTGTGTGTTTGTGTTGTAGAACTCTGTCTTTCAGAACAGCGAGGTAGGGGACGATAGTTTGACGTGTATCCCATCTGACTTACGTATGGAAATGTGTCCTCACACCCTACTCCTCAGAAATAGACTCCTGTCGAGCCGTGTGTTTCTTACTAATGATCTGTGCATCCGTCACCTCTGTCAGTGTTTGCACGGCCTGATGATGATGACACCTCCCCACCTCAGACTTTACCTGTGGAGACTGCTGGTGTTTAGCTGTAGTCTGGTTGAATGCTGATGGTCTGCAGTGGTCCTGTTCTTGCCCCCCTTCCTCCATTCAGAATAAATCTGTGCTCAGATGAGCGTTTATCAGTTGCCACTGTCCACCACCAATCAAAATCACTGTTAGGCAGTTTTTGTCTTCTGTTATGCAGCCAGAATGATGAAATAAAGAAATAAGAGGCCATTCCTTACAGTGATTTTACTAGAGTTAAGAGATGTTCACAGGTGCACACGAAGCAGACCCCTGAACTATGGTAAAATCACTGTAACATAGCAAATGGTTTCTTGCTTTTATTAAAATAAATAAATAAATAAATGCAATATGATGAAACCATCAACAGCCGTATGTATTGGTCCGTTCACATCAAGATCAATAACTATAAAGGTAAAGTTTTAATAATTGTCAGAATGATGTCTACTGTTACGATATTGTTGGAATCATTGATTTTTTTTTTTCACAAGCAAGTTGAGCGCAAACCCCGCCTTCAGCTAATTCTAAAGATTCTGATTGGTCATCACAGTATTGATTGACTAAATAATGCTGAAACAAATACTAACCCCAGCATTAACCATAACCATAAAGTTTTAATAATCATTATAAGAGAATAGTGATGTCTGCACTATATTTATAATGATAACCACCGAGAAACAACGTCATTGGAATTATTTTTAGAGGATATTTTTTTCCCACAAACCAGTTCAGCGCAAACCCCGCCTCCAGCTGATTCTGAAGTTCATTGGCAATGTTATTCACTGTGCGGATTGCCAACAGAACACTGAAACAAATACCAACCCCTAACCTTAAAGGTAGGGTAGGCGATTTCGGAGAGGTCAGCATTGAAAGCACAAGATCCCACCCTCCCTGCAAAATCACTCTCCAAAGCCACGCCTCCAAAACACATGCACGGGCAGATCAGAGACAAACCAGCGACACTTTGAGAGTCAGCGCTGGTGGAGGATTGAATGCAGCGCTGTCAGATTACCTCGTGTCTCACCGGTGACAAAACATTGTGGTACAGAGTGCTTAATATTACAATAATAATGGATGTGAAGAGATTTTCAACCAGCATACCAAAAAAATGTTTTTGAACCAAATCACCGACGCTGCCTTTAAGCTGAACCTCAGTGTAGTGTTGGGAAGACGTCCTGATAGATAGCATTACTGTTTGCCATGATCAGAATTCAAAGGCTGCATCCTTTGAGGGACATAGACTTTGAAGGCTGTGAAGGTCGGACCGACCGTTAATGTATGGGATGGTCTAGGATTGATTTTGTTATCTAGCAACTGTGGCAGCTGCAGTTGACAAGCGGCAGTAATGTTTATACTGGGCTATTTCTGAAAGAGATATTCTTTCAGGGTTCACAACCTGCCTAAATATATTCACCTTGGTGCATTTCTGTACATGAGTAAAAAAAATTTTTTTTATCTTACATTTGTGAATTTGTATCGTTAGACAGCATTCATCGCACCATGGTGACACAATCTGCTTTTGAAGGATGCACCCTCTGAATTGGGACTTAGTTATTGAGATGGCCAGTAAAATCGGCTTTGGTTTGAGTTTGTGCTGAACTGGTTTGGGAAAAATAGTTTGAAAACTTTACATCCCATCAAAGTCCACCAGACTTAAAAGCACTCAAGCATTTAAAATGGCACATATAATAAACAGCACTTTATAATTTGTTGGTGTGAACGCTAATACGGTTATCGTTAGTGTTATCGTTCTTGGTGTGAACAGGACTAAACTATAAGCAGTTTACGATTGCCTAGAAACTGTTGTCTTGTTACTATTAGAAATGCAGGCTTGTGCTAATCTGTGGTTTAGAGTTTAGCTGTCCACTGTTTTCTCAATATGACCTCTGATATTTCCCAAGGGTACCCAGTGAAGGAGAGTCCCACGGTCGGGCGTACAGTTTGAGGTGAGGTTTTTATAGATCCTCTGTCTTGTGTGAGATCGTGGCTTGTGGGGTATTTGTTGCTGCCCCTTCAGGTCAGTCGACAAGAGTCTGTGTGGATTTAAAGGGTTCAGATAACCAATGTACTGTATTTGTGTGAGATTGTTTTTTTTTTTGGTGTATTTTGCATGTTTTGTAATCATTAAGAGCCATCTTCTGTCTTTCTAACACAGGTTTCAACCCTCTAAACATCCTTGCTCATTTCACAGTCCATTTAAAATAGGATGCACTGATACGGAGATATATTAAAGGGATACTCCATCCCAAAATGAACATTTTGTCATTATTCACTCATGTCGTTTCATACCCATAAAAGCTTTGTTCGTCTTCGGAACACAATTTAAGATATTTTGGATGAAAACCGGGAGGCTTGTGACTGTCCCATAGACTGCCAAATAAATAACAGTGTCAAGGTCCAGGAAAGTATGAAAAGCATCGTCAGAATAGTCCATCAGCCATCAGTGATTCAACCATAATGTTATGAAGCGATGAGAATACTTTTTGTACACAAAGAAAACAAAAAATGACTTTATTCAACAATTCCTCTCCTCTGTGTCTCTTCAAATCAGCGTAGCACCATTTTGGCAATTCTGAGCAGTACGATAACTTTAGCGTACAAACCAACATGCAATAAAATTTGTTTATTTTAAGTGCGCACTCAGAGGCGCACAGTAGTGAAGTATTTTTACTCTGCTTTAAAAGTGCATTTTTCAAGTGTCTGTACTTCATCAGTGTTTTTCTTTAGAAAACTTTTACTTCTAAACATTCCGAAGCATAATATTATACTTTTTACTGCACTACATTTCATATTAAATATCATTTAATACTTAATTACATTAGAAATCTAGGACTTTCTTTAAGTATAAATAATTCAAAGTTTTACTTGAGTACAAGAAAGTACTACTTTTTTAATGTTAAAGTGTTAAAGGTAAAAAAAAAAAATTATGAAATATAGTGCAGTAAAAAAAGTACGACATTATGCTTTGGAATGTAGTGAAGTAAAAGTTTTCTGAATAAAAACGCACTGATAAAGTACAGATACTTTTCAGATTTACTTAAGTAAAAGTACTTCACTGCTGTCCACGTCCCGCGGACTGATTGGCTGTCAATGTTTTTTATTATTCATTAGTTGGAAAAATCGTTCTGAAAGTAATTCCAACATTATTGTTCTATTTAGTTGTTATCGTTATAGCTATAATGTGAACACTGCTATTCTGATAGAATTAGAGTGATTATTAAAACTTTATTTACTTTCATTTATTATGAAATCATAATACTAACTATATTAGTGTACAAACCAGCTTTGATAGTATTGTTTATTAAGTGAACACTGAAGTTTTGGCACAGTAAGTGCTGAATACATTTAAAAGATGGATTCTAATTCGCTGTCATCGTTTTAATTGCTAGAAAAACAATCGGAAAATCGTTCTAAAAAGTGATTTCAACAGTATTGTTAATCTGTGTCGCTACCGCTATAGCTGTAGTGTGGATTACACTATTCTCATTAAACGATTATTAAAAATTTATAGTTATCATCCTTGGTGTGAACAGCCGTTAAAGACCTGTTCACAACTATAGCGATAACCATAACAATACAAGTGTCTATTTACACTAAATAGCCCGACTTGTTGGCAGAAGCTATTTACACTAACTCCGCCCACTAACGTGTGATTGGGCTGCTGATTGGGTGTAGGTGGTATTGCACGTACTGTGGTCTTTTTGACACGATCGACCCAAGTTTGAATCCACCTTCTGCCAAAGTTTTTTTTTTTTTTTAACCTCTTAAAATAAAGCTAAAAGTCTGCACTTCAATCAGATTTATTGTAGTGGCGTAAAAAAGCAAAAGCACAAAAACTCAGAATACTTCCGGACCCAACTGTAGTTATTTGCACTTAGTGCAAATAGCTGCCTCCAATAACAACAACTTTATTAGTGCATAAAACAATGCTCTATAATGTGTTGTTAGTACTAATAGCTGTAGTACTATTCTCATAGAATTAGAGTGATTATTAAAGCTTTACCTTTATTGTTATTGTCCTTGGTGTAAACAGCCTTAACTCACAGCCATGTTTCTGATCTGTGATGAGAGTCAATCTGACATTCTGAACTCTTCTGTGTTGCTCGTCAGGAGCGGATCCGGAGAACCCAAGGAGGAAGGCCGTGACTCGAAGCCCAGATCGCTGCGCTTCACCTGGAGCATGAAGACCACCTCGTCCATGGAGCCGGGAGACATGATGAGAGAAATCCGCAAGGTGCTGGATGCCAACAACTGCGACTACGAGCAGCGCGAGCGCTTCTTGCTCTTCTGCGTGCACGGCGACGCACGGCAGGACAGTCTCGTCCAATGGGAGATGGAGGTGTGCAAACTGCCCCGCCTGTCGCTCAACGGCGTGCGCTTCAAACGCATATCCGGGACGTCCATGGCCTTCAAGAACATCGCTTCCAAAATTGCCAATGAGCTCAAGCTGTAAGCAAACGGTTCGAAAAAATCTATAGGGAACACAAAAAAAGGAATCTCGCCAGGACCATTTTGAGTTACTGCTTCTGTAAGCTACTGCTGTAATGTGTAGTGGAGAAAAAATATGAATGCAAAACGATGAAAAGAGAAAAACCACCCCTAGCCTGATCTTCATGACCTCTCGCATATACGCCTGGTTAAAACAACCATCTTGCAATAATATCGAAACCCCTTCAGGGTCGGCAGGACAGAGATCTGTCGAGAGAATTATCGCAACAGACTTGAACCGACTTTTTCCACATGTACAGTTAAGATATAGAATGTTTTTGTTGTATTGAATTGATGATAGAGTTGTATAATACAAGACTTTCAGCCTACTTATGTGGAGGTGTTGTATAGTCACTATTGAGCTCTGTACAGAAGAATTTTTTTGTTTGTTTTGTAATTGTTTTTTTGTTTGTTTTTTTCATTGATTGTTTTTTTAGATTTTGAGACCACTCAGTTTTAACAGTTGTTTTATAACTTATCAGCATTTGTTTTTAAAGGGACAGTTGATCCAACGATGGACGGTCTGTCATTTTAATGTGCTCACAAGCCTGTATGTTGTTGTTTGTTTTCATGGAAGTAGAACATTTTGAAGAATTATGCAGCTTTGTCTGACTAATAAGCGCCAAAAATTATAAAACAGCATAATAATAATCCACACAATGCAATTTACAGTATGTGGAATAGCCATGAGTTACACTTTGTGTAACAATTCAAATGTGCATTTTTGTTTTTAAGTTAAATAACAGCGTACATGGCAGGACACAATAATGACAGAAGTTTAATTTTGGATGAATTATCTTTTTAATTCAGAGTGAGAATTAGATGTGATCGTAACATCAGAATTAACGAGCAAGTGTTTTGTAGTGCAGGCGGTGTGTTTCCCAGATGCAATCCCAGAAATTAGTGAACGAACGTCAACGTTAACATTCCATACAGAAAATACTAACATCGTGGAGCTGTAGTGCAGAAATCCTGCAGTGTGTTTGGAGCAACACTGAGCCGTGTGTTTTCCTTTGAAATCCGGAAACAAGAAAAGCTTCGACTGTAACTCCACGACTTTTATTTATTAAGCCATTTTATGCCTTCCTCTTTTATTAACTGTAGAAATTCATCCAGAGAATGCATGACTTTTTTTTTTTTTTTGTAAACTGTTATTTGTTTTGTAATAAGTGGTGATGATGATGATGATGATGGTGAAGATGGGTTACGACCACTCATTCTGGTACGTTCTACTTGTTATTTTGTACTGAAGTATCGAAGGTTAAATGTGCAATGCTGTCTATGTTGTATTACTGTTATGCTGACTAAAGAGGTTGTGGCTGTACACTTTTAAGGGAAGATGAGGTCAAGTTTGAGAAAAAGGATTAGTGACTAAAAATATTAAAGGGTAAAGCTGTGATTAAAGCTCCGAGAGGCATTGAATGTTCGAATGTCGACTGTGATGTTCCATTTTGTGACGGTACATTTTAAATTTTTTGTTTTTTTAAAGGCTGTATGGATGAAACAGTTTGGATGGGAAGCAAGCTGAAGGCTGAGGACCTCCAAAAAAATGCAATTAAACTCTTCAACACATTTCATCCTTCCACACACTCTTCCCATTTATTCTCTGGACATAATACTGTACATTTTTTGTGGAAAAATCCCTTGGGCCACCGTGGTTCAGTCCCACTGGAGCACATTAAAGCTTACTTGAAATGAGTCTTTGAACTAAAATGTCTTGTGTCCTTTTTTGAAATATATCGCATACAAATGGGTTGTTTTGATAACCAACTGAAATAAACATTGTGGTCTTCTGTTTTGCAGATGATCATATAAGCTTAGGATATAGTAAATACTGCTGACAGTGAAATGAGTCTAACTCAAATGCAGTGAAAATCCAAAATGTAATTTTCAGTTCGATGAATTGTCTAGGTCATATAGGGTTAAATATTATCTAGACGTTTCTTCATGAGATTCACCAAACAACTAGCATCAACAACATTTTACAAACATCAAGAAAAGCTTGTTGCAAAGTCCCTTTTTCATCAAAGTGTTGATCAGAACGGAAGACTTTTCTCTAGAGCAATGGTATTTTGGTTCTTTCTAAAACAAAAAGCTTCACTTCTGAGCAGGTACCAGATCATCTATGCCACCATTGTTTTCCAGTCTTTTCTCCATTCGGATGAGAAGTTTGACCCCATCCACTACTAGCTGGGTCAGCTCCACTTCATTAAAACCAATGGTCTGCAGGTTGCTGATTTTGTAGATGCCAGGACAGCCTGCACATTAAATACAAACAATGCAACACTGAGTTTGTGCAGAGTAGCAACTAAAAGAAGTTAGTTTCCTTTGATGAACAAAAGGAAATACAGAAAATCTAGCAGTGGCAGCTACAATATAATTTATGCGTGGCAAATTAAAATGTTATTTGTCCTTGCTGTCAACCATTTTGAGGATTTGATTTAACAATCTTGGGGTGAAGATCATCCGAGCAGAATTTGGTTAATGTGTTAAATTTGGAGAAGGAATAGCATAAAGTATAAGTTTTTTTATGAAAATGTTTTGAAAAGTTATTAGCTATGTCAAAAATTGGACTGTTGGTGGCACTAGAAAATATAAGAGACACCCTAAAATTGCCACTAGGAAAGTTGGACCACCATCAGTGTTTTACATGTGCTATAATTCTTCCATGGCAGAAGAAAAATAAAGCTGTATCCAAAATCGCATGCTCTCTGAATAAGTACCTCTTTTAAATATATACTTAACTGTTAAAGAAAAGTGTGGTTAATATAGTATGCATGTGTGTAGTGCGAGTTTAATCAGGACGTACTACATCCATCATGTTGTCACTGTAATGTGACCTACAGCATCAGCTGTACTCATTTCCTGTGGCCTAATCGGAAGTCATTTTTACCTACTGGTTTTTGAATACCTTCTAATCTATATATTACTACTATTATATTTGGATGCAGCCTAATTACATTTTTATGTTAAACTGTGGCTGATGTCCTGCTTGATTTTACACTACAGATCCTCTAATGAGTTTTGCCATACCAGTTGCTTCCATCTGAAGTCGTAGTCTGTCCAGGATGTCGTCCAGGCGTTTGTTCTCGGCGAGATGCAGCAGATTCACTGTGACGCTTGCCTTCAGGCCTGTGCCGACCTCTGCAGGTGAGCTGACCACCCAGCCCAAGTGAGGCTTCCAGATAAATGGATGTCTCAGTTTCTTATATAGTGTCTCCAGCTATAAAAAACATGTTTTAGATTGTTATTGTGTGCAGGATATATAGCATATATTTATGGCATGCCTCAGGGTTCAATACTAAGACCGTTTTTCTTCACTAAAAATATAAATCAATATGATATTGTATGAGGTAGTCAGTCAAAATTAACCTTCAGCACATTGATGCAGATCGTTTTAAATGCCTCTTGTAAACAGGCATCACTTCTGTAAGAAACCAGTTTCACATGGTCTTCCATGTTCACCCAAATAGCCAGGGTCCCGTCCTCACTTAACCTAATTGCAAGGCAAAAACATACTGTAAATGGCTCTGATGCAAGCAAACACAACCGTGAATTATGAACTCTAACCAACCACAGGGCCCTTGCATCGGGCCAGTCACGAGCCACACCGATCTTTATCAAAGACAATGGTGGAGAGTCCATCACAACCCTGCGACCTTCACTCTCATGGCTGAGTTCATCTATGGAGTAAAGCTTTCCAGGCAGATCCTCGCCCAGCTGCTCTAAAACTATAAAACAAGTTATATTAGCATACAATATATCCATCTAATTAGACCCGTGATCAACTGCAGTACCTGTTTTGGCCAGTGTGAAGAGCTGTCTGCGCTCTCCTCTGCTGCAGTGTGTAGGGAAGCAGTAGTCCTCAATGCTGCGGCCTGCAGTCACCTCACAACTCATAGCATATGCTTGATCAAAGTCATCACCACCCTACACACATAAACACACATTTTACACATCTATACCATGCTACTGCAGATTTTGCTCTATTCTACAGATCTCGTCACTATGTATTACAATCACAACTTTACACTGAGAGGAAAACGAGAGACTAAATGAAGTGTCAGAGGTTATTCCTAAAACTAAAATGTAACACTTACTGTCAGTTTGGTGCGATTAAAATCTGAAAATCTCGAGATGTGAAATTGAGTCTAACATGTCCATTTGGTCTCAATTTAATCTCATTTTTTAGATGAGGTGTTGTCATTAGATTTTTTAATTTTTTTTACCTTCAGGTTGTCATAATTGAAGTCGCTCTCTTGAACAATGTCAGTGGTGACCTTGTAGCCATGGTAAGACTCGATAATACGGTCAAAGAAGTCACAGAACAGGATATATGACTGAGCATCCCCTGCTAAACAGCCCACTGCTCTCGCTCCTGTGGGCTGACCTGTCAGACAAAGTCAGACTAGAGTTTACCAACACAAAAATGATTCAGATTTGTTTATGGTTCATATCTGATTTCTTATTCAGAAAGAAAGGTGTGGCTCTAACCTAAAAGTTCACTCAGCCATCAAAAAGTTAATTCACAACCTTTTCTTACACAAACTTAGTATGACAAAAAATGTGTAACTTAAAAAGTCTGTCAGCCTTTCCCCCCAGGGACCCCCAACCCAGAGTATTAAAAAAATAAATATAAAATATTATACGTATAAAAATGTTAATTAATAATATAATTAAATATAATTCATATATATTTTTAAACACATTATTTAAATATCAGAAAGTGGGCCCCTTGTAGTACCTTTATAGAACACCAGGGGTCCACAGATACATAGAAACTTCTGATGTGCTTTCTGTGTGTGTGTGTGTGTGAGAGAGAGAGAGAGAGAAAGAGAGTGTGTGTGTGTGTGTGTTTGGTCCTGGTTAACCCTACCTTATAGGGACAAAATGTTCCCACAAAGATGCCAATATCCGGATTCCTTGTCCTTGTGGGGACATTTTTTTGGTCCCCATGAGGAAACAAGTTTATGAATCATACAAAATGAAGTTTTTTGAAAATCTAAAGATACAGAAAGGTTTCTGTGAGGGGTAGGTTTAGGTGTAGGGTTGGTGTAGTTGGGCGACAGAAAAAGGATTGCACAGTTTAAAAACCATTACACCTTTGGAATAAACCCCTAAATCATGGAAACCCAACGTGTGTGTGTGTGTGTGTGTGTGTGTGTGTGTGTGTGTGTGTGTGTGTGTGTGTGTGTGTGTGTGTGTGTGTGTGTGTGTGTGTGTGTGTGTGTGTGGATTAGTCAATTTTGTTACCAAATGCCCCCAGAGGGAAAGTAAAACTTGAAACCTGAATGAATGCAGTCCCCTGGAAAAAGTAAGTGCACTTTCTTTGTACTAAATGTGCACCTAAATTTTAGAAGTATATTTTGAAAGATGATACTTGCATATAATATTAATGAAATAAAAGGCCACTTAAGATTGCTTAAAGAGAGATGCTTTCTTGACTGAATCTTAATGTACTTTTAAAACGTGCACTTTATAATAATGTCAAATTTAAACTTACTTTAAAGTACATTTTAATTCATTAGGTTTTGTCAAAAGCAGTCCAAAATTCTAATAATTGCATTTAATATACATTTAAACTACAATAAATTTTCATCTAATTGCAATTAACAATCTATTAAGCGTCAGAAAAAAAAATACATTCGGTTCACACATAAGTTCATTCTTTAATAAAGATATTATTTATGTAAGAATTGCTCATTTTTAAAGTATGCTAATGTGTAGGCCTACTTCTTTTTCACAAGGGTTCCCATGACGAAGATGACTTAATAAACATGACTGTCTTCAGATGTATTAGATATATTCCCCTCGTCAAGGGCAGTGGGTGTACATTCATTCAGAGAAGTGATAGTTTCATTCTTCTGCAGTCTGCAGCCGTGTAACTGTAACTGTTCACTGGAGATTATGACTCAGTCTATAAATTAACAGTTTGTGTAAGATGCGTGAGAATGAAATTTCGATACGTCATACTGCCAAATACACACACACACACACACACACACAAAAATAACTCACCCGGATCCTCAAGTCCGGGGCGTATGATATCATCAAAAATGACCCCGCTTTCAGTTGCCCGGTTGAACTGTCGCGTGTACATGTGCAGGCTGAGGATCCGGCCCATCAGGGTGTAGTTTCTGTCCAGGTTTGGGAACTCGTCTTTAGGGGAGCCTCTCTTCAGATTAAACCTGCTCATTGGGTCACGGGGGAGTAAACTCTAGGCGAAAGACAACCGATATCAGGCACCTTGATATCGATTTGATGTCAAATGTTAGTCAATTTAATCAGTCAAATTTTTGACATCAGTTTGATATGCATATTTGACCTGCTTTTTGATGTCAATAATATCATTTAATTAATAAAGAATTATATATTGAAGACTTATCTTTTCGGTGCAGTCAGAGTTATTTTTTTAGACTCCAAACTGGACAACTTTTTTTTTTTTTTTTTATCATGATCAAATTATAATATTGTAAATATTTTATTTTAGTTAAAAGTTTTAGTAATTTTGTGTATTTGATACTTAAAAAAATACATCTATATATGTTTAATTTATGTATTATTTAGGTTTTAGTTGTTGTAGGACATTAAGTTTTTAAATGCCTTTTTTTTTTTAAACAATACACAAAAAACAACAGTATTTAATTAAATATTATAATCATGATGTGAACAGTGTTCATTGTGCATTAGAAATGTTCCTTCCTGTTTTTAACCAAACTATGTCTCAAACTTGCCAAGAATGGTCAAGGTTGTACAGCGGGATCCATTCGAGATCACTGAACAATGCAACTGCCTGGCAGCTCTCTTTTTTTTTTTTTTGTCCATGAACAGAGAAGAGTACGGGACTTTCCACTAGCTGAGTGTAAATGGGTTTGGTGTACTTGTGAAGGGGAATACCTCCAGCACAGGCCTGTATTTTGACTCCTTTGGGTGCTCAGTAGGTGCTGAAACAGAAATCAGACATGAGACGTGAAGTCTCCAATACCTCTACACTAACACCAAACAAAACAGGTTCTGATGTTCAGTCCATCGCCACATGCAATGGCATTTCATGCATCCAAAATGTGACACTTACGCTTAATCATCCACATTTTTTCTCGTTTCCACATCTTGAGCTTTCTTTTGTTTGTTTTTTTCCTGAAAACGCTTGCACACACGGACACAGACCCACTCCAGCCGACAACAGCTAGACGTAGCTGTGGACGAAATAGCTATGAATAGCCAGAGGAGCTCATCGTCATATGAGCGGCTATTGTCCCATCATTCACCACACAAAGCACGAGCACCCATACCAGTGTCATGTTACCTGCCTGTAATAATGTACCTATTTATACAGCTGTGTCAGTGTCATACTTCACGTTGAAGCTTGAGGGTTGGGAACAAACACATAGTTTAGGTCTGTACATTACTGGGGACAAAACCAGGGTTTTTTAAATTGGTTCAAGTGAAGAAATTTGTGGGATTTTACATTGGTAATAGATCTGAAGATTACATGTTTTGAGAGGAAAATGCATGTGTGTTAATGTGATCTAAGTGTCAATTATGATCTTTCGAAAATGTGATTGCTTTTCATTTAATCACCACAGCTGCAAACATTACAGGTGTAACTTTACTGATAAAAATAAATGTACAATAAGTGGTGGCCAAAATCATTAGAACACTAGTATTTTCACCAACTAAAAATGGTTTTAAGTCAGTTATTTCTATCTTTTGCTGTAGCGTGTCAGAAGGGAATATCAGGTTATATTTCCAAACATTCATTTTGCCATTAATTGTAATAATCCAGTGAGATTTTTGCCTGACAACAGCCAGTGCTCCACACAGTGATCTGATACCTTGTATTTAGCATGCTGATATTCAGTTTCAACAGTGTTTAGCATAAACACGTTAATAGCAGTTTTAAGCTACGGTGTCCTTTTTAGTTGCTAATGTAGGTGGTTCTTATTAACTATTGTATAACAGGTGAAATAACATTGAAATAACTTTAACATGTAAACACCTTCTGTAAAGATTAAAAATATCAGAGCCAGTTGTTGGGGTGGGCTCTTACAGCTTTGACCACTAAGCTTCAGAAAAAACAAAAAACTGAGGATAGCATCGATCAGGCGTCAAGACACAGTGTTTGAAATGATTTTCTTTATTGACTAGAAATGGGGATAGATTTAAAAAGCATTAAAACATGACCCAGGTCTTTATGAGACAACATGTTGCAGGCAAGTGTGCTATGATCTGCACCACTCACTCCAACAAGACAAAGACCATTAAGCAGATCTTGGCTAGAAATAATCATTATCATAAATGGTTATGTTTTAGGACCGATACTGTTCTCGTGTGCAGAATTTTGTTCATTCACATCCAAACTGAAATTTCATAAATATGGCACATAAGCGCAATACATTCAATGAAAATGAATGAAATCTGTGCATGTAAACATAAAAACCAGTGATACTACAACAAACGTCTTCAAGCGGGTATTAAATGACACTCCAGTGAATCCTGGACACTGTTTTGGGACAATTAGTTTTCCTCATAGGCTACAAGTCCTCTAATCCAGTTGTGTCCACCTTTACTTTGATGAACAGTGTGTCGTCTCTCACATAAACGGCATTTCGGGGGGCCTCCAGATCGCCTTGGGATATGAATCTCGGGAAACCTGTGGCCACATTAGCATCAGATGTTGGCCGATGGAAGCTATCGCTGTTGGTATCGGGGGTGAAAGTGTTGCTCACGTGGTTCCTCGAGCCGCTTTGGTCCAGCAGTGTTAAGGTTATGTTCTGTCTGAACGGCCACGGTAGGAGCGAGTCGAAGTCTCCGCGCATTATCGTGATGTAGAGCGACAGGTGAGTGCCTCTCCCTGAGTTGTACCCGCCGAGGTAAGCCCGCACACTTAGCTTGTAGCCGCTACGGCTGGTGTAGAAAGGGGTCGAGTTGAGCGGGGTGCCGGCCTCTTTCTGGTGCCAGTAGTCACGCACTTTCCAGATGAGCTTCCCGTCAAAGGAAGTGGATTCCAGCTGGCGGAAACGCTGCTCGTTACACTGCAGCTGCTCCACGTGGATGTCTAACAAGCGGGTGTGACGCTGACACGTCTGCTCTAACGCACCTGAAGGACACAAACACACACAGTTCTACTGGTCTACTGGTTCTAAGGTCTGTACTTTAAACATACTCAACTATTAAAGGTGCGGTATTTTATCTAATGAAAGAGTGCATTTCTTATCTTTGTGGTTTTGAAATCATGAAAAGCTAAACATTGTAGGAGCGTGGCCCTCCAGGAGCAAGATTGGACTCCTGGCCCAGTTCTTGCATTACTGCGATGACAACAAACATCGATACTCCATGGACAACATTAGCCTTCAAATGTTTTGGCCAGTAAAACCATGTGTTATTCAAATAGGTAACAAAAAACACTGAAAGTCTACCTAATTTGTTCAGCAAGGCAGGTCTCTTCAAACTGTTGCGCTACAAAAAGACTACCCTGTTGAACAAACCAGCATATGCTGGTTAGGTATGTTTTGAAGCATAGTAGCTGGTTTGAGCTGGTTTAAGTGATTATGTTGCTCTATCTGGAACTGTTTTGCATTGTTTTTTATCATACCTTAGCAAAAGAACATTTGTAGTATATATTAATAATACCTTCTTGTCTAAATATTACAAGTTATCATGTGGGGTTCCTCAGGGATCAATTTTAGGACCATCGCTTTTTAATCTTTATATGTTACTTTTCAGTCACATTATCAGGAGGCATGGTACAGTGTATCTTTTTTCATAGTTACAGTATGCTGACGACACACAGTTGTATGTAGCCGTGTCTCCTAATGATCCTGTTCAACTTGATTCTCTTGTAAATTGCATCCAAGACATAGAACTGGATGTCACAAAACTCAACCAAGATAAAACTGAAGTTTTGATTATTGGATCAAAAGTGCAGGGAGAGAAATTGATCCCTAAACTAAATATACTAGGATTAAATCCAAGTTAAGTGGGGAAAAAATTAGGAGTTGTCTTTGATTTGGAATTTAACTTTAAAGCTCATGGTACATAATATTACGAAAACAGCATTTTAAATCTGAAGAAAATTGTCAAAGTAAGGCCATTTCTCTCTTTGAGCTATACAGAAAAAAATAATGCATGGATTTATAACTAATAGGCTTGACTACTGTAATGTCCTCCTTTCAGGTCAACCAAAGAATACAATTAATCAACTACAACTAATACAACATTTTGCTGTTAGAATATTGACAAAAGCCTAAAAGACAGATCACATTACACCTGTATTGAAGTCATTACATTGGTTATAAAAGGCAGTATAAGGCATTGCACTGATTTACTTCAGACTATCTTTCAAAAATGCATACAGTATGTGAACCCAGAAGGACAGATTATTTTCTTCTAACTGTACCTCATAGTAGAACTAGAACATCTGGTGATGCTGCTTTTAGCCGCTATGCTCCTCGTCTCTGGAACAACCCTCCAGAGGACATAAGATGCGCTAAAAATAATAATAATATAAATCTAAATGAAAAACTTTTTTTTTAGTCTTGTCCTTCCTGTAATGTCCTATAAAATCATTGTATATTTAATATTTAGTTTTTCCTTCATTTTAATGTTTCATATTTTAATTATATATATTTTTAAATTTTGTTCTTGTATTTTAATGGGTTTATTTCATATTTGGTGTACTCCATTGTTTAAGTATTTGGTTCCTTTTTTGCTTGTAAAGACTCTGAACTGCATTAACTTGTTTGGAAAAGTGCTATATAATTAAGTATTTGCAGGATTTTGCTTACTATACCAACTCATGACCAACTAAGGACCAGATTGAACCAGCTCCAACCAGCTGCCATGCTTCAAAACATACCTAACTAGCATATGCTGTTTTTTTCAACAGAGTAGTTGACCCAAAGAGAATCCTGGCTCTAGAAGACTGTTTACACTACCATCCTGCAGAGTTTAGCTCCAACCCCGATCAAACAAAAAGATGTTCAGGATTGAATACAACAGCCAGGGGTGTTGGAACTCAAATCTGCAGGAAGACAGTCCTCTAATTGCAGGGTGGGACATCCGTAGTTTGCGCTAATGTCAACTAAAGCTTTCCATGCAACAAGGCTAGGACATTTAATTATCCATCCATCCATTTCCAAACTGCAGGTCATGTAGGGTCATGGGGTTGTTGGAGCCTGTCCCAGCATCACATGGGTGACTCACACCGATGGGCAATTTACAATTCACCCGTCCTGCATGACGTCTTTGGATTGTTTTCCCCTGAGGAACCAGGGACCTTCATGCACCTCTGTCAAGGTCATGCATCTTGGAACCCAACAGCGCAACTAAACCCAAACTTAATGTTATTAAATATGTTTGCATTGTTCATTTTGAGGTTCACCCATCCTGTCCAGAAGGTCACTTCAAGTAAACTGTCTCAACATTCAAGTGGCCCATCAGACTTGACTTACCCAGGTGTTCCCTGAGGCTTTCAGTGACGGCCACCTGCTGTCTGAGGGAGTCCAGCGATGCCCGAAGGCTCGGGAGCTCTTCGCTCAGTTCAGAGCCCAGAACGCCCCGCAGATCCCTCAGTTCACGCTGAACGCTGCAGATCCGCACTCGCTGCTCCTCCACAGACCTCTGCCACACAAACACAACTAACTAGACTAACTAGTGGACCAATCTCTGTGCACACCATCTGAAATACTGCTTTAATCATTGCTTGGGCCAAAGTCTGTCATCAAAATGATTCCTTGAAGAACTGTCTCACACGATTGCATTCACGAATATCAGGCATCCAAATGCAACAGTGTTTGTTATTGTGTTTCGCAAGTCATTTAATATGTAGGAAAAAGAGCTACGCTGACTTCCCCGGTTGCAGAAACTCACATTTTATTATTGATATTTTGTACCAATTCCCCAGGAAGTGAGGTTTTTGATCTCTTGAACACATGAGATGAAAATAGCGCTTTATGCGCAAATGTTTTATGCAGTATTCCAATTTTTATACGCTGTAATAACCACATAAATAATTGCAATAACACATTATTGTACAATGAATGGTGAGGATTCTCTGAATAACATTAGAGTGAAAACTGCTGCAGCTATAGAATCAGAAACAAGTCGACTGTTGCTTGGTGTTGTGAGGGTTTACGAGAATTTGGGAAGACATTGTTTTGAAAATTACAGAGCAATTCGCTTTTTTTGGTTCTGTTTTTTTGTATTTAACACAGGGTTTCTTTACCTGTAAGGTAGTAAGAGTGTTGTCACACAGAGTGATATCCCGGTCCAGATTACTGAACACAAGATTTTTGTCCTTCAGCGCTCCCTGCTGAACAAACATATCCTGCTGCAGCTGCTCCACCTACAACCATTTGTGTGTTACATACAACAAACTTAACGGGATGTTTTATGATTCATCATTTCTCCATGATTTTACACTGACTGCTCGTTTCATACCTGTTTCTCAAGTTTGGTGTTGCTTTCCAGAACGAGCCGCACATGGGAACTGAACTCTGAGTTTTCGTGAACTTGCACTTTCCCTCTTTTCCCCTGGAAGAAAGACAGAGTTCAGAGGCTAAGATCTGAAAACCTGTCACAGCTCCAGACAAACGGAAACATTTACTGAACTGCAACACATTAATAAAAAGACGCTTTCACTCGCTTTAGTGTGAAATCATAAGGTTTCCTTACTCTGAATGTGCAGCCGTAGCTTTTATAAATGCAGTCAGTCTCCACTTCGAGACACTCGTCAGCATGAGCTTGCAGCTGCAAATGAGGATCAACAGGCTAATTAAAATACCTGGCTATTAATGGAGGCCCTGTGTAGATGGAAAGAAGTTTCTGTGGGAGTTACTTCTGTGAGGGAACATAAAAGTTTTGCGAGAGAATGCAACGTTACAGAACACTGATTCTGAGTTAATGTGAAAGCATTGAAGTAGAATTTCCAGTGTCATAATTCTTCCATCTTCGTGGCTCCTTAAGTGCTCCATATTAATCTAAAGAGAGCAATTAGATGCATATTCATGAAGTATCTGACTGTGCCACACCTTGTGTCTTTTGATCATCTGAAGACACTTGTTGGGACACGGGATTTCTATTTCCAGGCATGAGGTCTTCTGATGGACCTGTCATAGTTCAGAGGCGAGATCAGAAACAAGCAGAGCTCAGATGACTGTACTGTATGCAGTATTGAGAGAGGGACGCGTCCTGACCAGCAGCTGAGACGCGGGGAACGACTGTCGGCAGTGATGGCAGGACTCCAGGCGGAAGGAGCAGACGTTCCTCTGATGCTCCAGCAGGTTTCTGCGTAACACAGTGTCGCTGCACCCTACATTTGAACATCGAATCCGCTCATACTGGCATGCTTTTAGATGATCCTGAGAAAGAGAGGTAGTGTGCTGTTATTCCGGATGATGGATACGGACACGTAACTTCCAGCATATTATGTCACGTTTTGTTTTTCACCTGAAGGTCACATAGGGTAACCCTCTGTGTGCAGTCTGGGGCGTTGGTGCAGTAGATCTCTAAGTTTAGCAGTTCCCGTTTGCAGCAGTTGTCTTGAAAAATCTGCAAGCATTGGAATTGCCATTCAGTGGAAAACAAAGCTAAGTGCACACAAATATGCATTTAAAACGGTAATATTCTCACCTCCTCTGGCTTTATAGGAATGCTGTCTAAGGGACATTTCGAACTTCCCCCATTTTCACTGCAAAGAGGAAATCATTATTATAATATGCACTGTTTGTCTTTGCTGATATGCAACAGCTTTGTTGAATTGATTGGGCGAATGAGTTTTTCTTACATGTACGCCCTCACGCACCGAGCGCAGAAGATGTGCCCGCAGCCCGTCTGGTGAGGGTTCAGGACGATCCCGCCGCAGGACGGGCAGATGAACTGCTGCTCTAAGCGCAACACGAAGCGCAGCGTGCGATTGGTCAGAAGGGCTTCCAGCTCCCATGACCTCATGAGCTCGGAGTTCTGCCGGGACAAGCCGGGACACTCGTTCTCCTCTGCGGCCATGGAAACCTGCCGAAATCACAGGGACACAGCGACAGATATGCAATTCTGTTTCAGGCTCCTCTTTTGCTTTAACATCATTGAAGTTGATCTACTAAATCAAAATCCTCTAATAACAGCTGGGACTGATATTACAAAGAAGCAATACGGGCTAAAGTAAGCATTTATATAATTCTTGTTGTGCTCCAAGTTTAACATACGTGACCCTGGAGCACAAAAGCAGTCATAAGAAGCAATAGCCAAAAATACATTGTATGGGTCAAAATTATCAATTTTGCATTTTTGCCAAAAACAATTAGGATATTAAGTAAAGATCATGTTCCATGAAGATATTTTGTAAATTTCCTACCGTGAATATATGAAAACTTCATTTTTGATTAGTTATGTGCATTGCTAAGAACTTCATTTGGACAACTTTAAAGATGATTTTCTCAATATTTAGATTTTTTTGCACCCTCAGATTCCAGATTTTCAAAAGTTGTATCTCAAACAAATATTGTCATATCCTAACAAACCATACATCAATGGAAGGCTTATTTATTTCAGATGATGTATAAATCTCAATACTTAAGACTGGTTTTGTGGTCCTGGGTCACATATTTTAATGCATATTTGCTTGGATTCACAATTTCACATATTGTATTACGAAATAATACAAATAACTGGTTATCAGAAAGATAACAAAATACACAAACACACACACGTTTTCAAATTTATTCAAAAATTATGCTTATAATAATATTTAATATAATATTAACTTAATGTTATAATTGTTGATTTAAAAGTTTAAATTATATTAAGATGGAGTGAATTTTGAATAGTTTGGATGACAGTTTTTGATAAAACTTCTGACATGAGTTTAAAAATGTCCTTCCGAGTGTTTCTTCATTGTTTCCTTATTCGAAATGTTTCAAACCAAACGTGTTTTCTCAGGAAAAATGTTTTAACTGGTAATCAGTTTAGTGTTACAACATCGCGTGAACTAAAGATAGTTCCTTTTCCTATTTAGCTCATACAGCAGTCATTTTTGATGTTTATAATCTTAATTTGTATATTTTTTTTGTAGTTTTGTCACGAGCAACCCTGTCTGATAAAAAAAGTAAAAAAAAAATAAATAAAAAAAAAAATTTTTATTTCCATCCTGTTCATTTTCTTGTAAGCAATTATTTTAAGCACTTAAGCAAGTAACCTTTATGCAAGCAATACATTTATATTATAAAAATAATAAGCAAACAAACAACGACAACAAAATAATAATAATAATAATACATTAAAAGGTTGAAGCATCTGAGCTTGACACGGGCATATTTCCAAAAGTCTGATAAACCTTATATATATATTTATATATATATATATAGGAAGACTTCCTTTTACTTTCAGATCAAATAAACTCCATGTTCGGTTAATAAATGCACTATGCGATCTAAAATGAATTAATTTTAATAACCTGTGTGTTAAGTTGTAACATAGCAAGGAGGTGTTTCGAGGCTGACAGACACAGTGTTTAATTTGACTTTCGGTTTGAGCGCTCCAAGGTGTAGAAATGTGAATAAATATCCATTCTGCACCCTTTTCAGTGATTAACTGTTAGTGCGGTTGACATTTAACGTCTTCCCTATCCATATACACAACAAAATAGAATAAAGTGATAATAAAGGAGACTTTAATTTGTCACTGCGTAGTTAAAACCCGATTATGACCAGTTTACAGTAACAGAATGGACGCATTAATCAGCGGACGCTACTTTAGTTTTAAGAGCACACTGCGGGCTGTTCCTATGTGTGTGTGTGTGTGTGTGAGAGAGAGAGAGAGCAAACACATGGGGAATCCCCAGAGCAACAACATGACACTGTGAATCTACACTCAACTCTATATGAAGTGCGCGCATTCAGCATCCCGAAAACACAGTCAGCAGCTCAGGTCACCATCTAGTCCGCGTTTTAACATGTACTTTCGCTTTACACTATCAGCTATAAAACTCGCTGTATTTAGCTCAGAATGCATGGGTTTACTTACCTGAGGGCTGATGGCGTTAATAGCCCATTCTGACAAGTTAATCCTCCTGATATTTAATATTTGACAGCTACGCGTCTCAACCCGCAGTGCCGATGCACGCAGCACGTCCCTCTTATTTCAGGCGCGCCGCCACGCGATTAACGCGAGCGGAAAACGGAACGACCAATCCTACTACGGTGAAGGCCTCGGCTCATGAATATTAATTACGTAGCGTCACAACAACAGGCTAATGAATATTCATGAAGGAGCCTTGGCTATAGTAGGTTTTGTAATGTCTTGAGCGGAAAGTGCACTGCAGGAAGTTTCTGTAAACGAGTAAGAGAAACTAAATTTAATACTCCATAAATAGCACTCGAATGCATCTTTCAACTAAAAGTTTAAAGAAACCGTTTAACAAACACTCCAGTGTGTGTAAGTGCTTGCTAGATGGAATGAAAAGGAAATTAGAGTCTGTGTTCAAACGTGTTTTAATGTTTCCATACGACACTTCACATATGAACATGCTTTAGGCACAACTTTAGAGAAGAGACTTTTCATTATTTTACATATAATGCCACCACCACACTCTGAGCTGCCTACAACCCGTTCTTTAAAAATGCAATTAGTTTGCATTTAAAAAATAAAAAACCTAGCTTAAAAATAAGAGAACGCGCTTAATGTCGCCAAAAAACTGTGTATTGTTTGAGACATTAAGCGCTTTTTAATATGCAGCCGATCTGTATAGAGTAGAAACAGCACTTTTTCTGCTGAAGTAAGCATTAAAATTATTTTCTAAATTATTAACAAATCTAGTTAAGACCTCAAAAAATAACCTCTAAGGAACTACCAAGAAATCTAGATAAATCATGATTAATCATGTTTACACAGTGACTGTCTGCATGCACAAGAATATTCCAGCATTAATTAAAGATTGGTCATTATACAGTTTACAAAAAAAAAAAAAAAAAAAGTGTTATAAATTTACGTTCTTGTGTAATTTTAATAACATCAATGAAAAATTAGTTGCTTAAATTACTGAAAACAAATGGCAAGATCATCACCATTATTTCCAGAACAGGATAAAGGGGAAAGAATGTACATTAGTTTATTCAGATAATGCTCATTTCATGTATACAGTAATATTCAGAGCCGTGGATTATGTAAACATCCTTCAGAATACAGGTTTGGCCAGAATATAGAGCTTAATTGGAAAACCATGATCTGATCAACTGTTCAGGATCCCGCACTTTTTATGTGGTGGAAGAAGGGTAACGCTACATGCATACTCTGATTAAACAGCACACCACTAATCAAAGCTTAATGCCTGGTGGGAAAGTGTTCACACTTTTCTGCAAGTCAAACAGGTTTATAAACAAACCCGGTTCAATTCTAACAGATGAGGCGGAAAATAAGTGTTTTATACTCAAAACGGACTGAAGTTTTATCCATGAAAAAAGGTATGACAGTAGGAATTTTTCTATGGTTTCAATTAAGTATGAGATTATATTTTCTTGTTAAGAGCACTTTGATGGCAAGAGAATTTGGACAGGTGATTTTCTGTCAGTCTGTAGCACCAAATATTAAAATATGAAACACATAATAATCAACCACAGACACAGATGAACAACAAAATGACATGCAAGACCCTTTTAAAGAGGTTTGCCGTTACATCATAGATACTAAAGAACAACAAGAAAAAGTGCTGAGATAGAACACAATATTTTAAAGACTTAAAGCGATAGTTCACCCAAAAATGGATCCTATTCACCCTCAAGCCATCCTAGGTGTACACGACTGTCTTCTTTCAGATGAGTACCATCAGAGTTATATTTAAAGAAAGTCCTGGCTCTTTCAAGTTTTATAATGGAAGTGAATGGCTGTTGAGATTTTGAAGCGCAATAAAGTGTGTTTATCCTTCATAAAAAGTGCTTCACGCGGCTCCGTCAGCTTAATAAAGGCCTTCTGCGCTTCAAAATCTCAACAACCATTCACTTCCATTATAAAACTTGAAAGAGCCAGCACTTTCTTTAAATATAACTCCGATGATACTCATCTGAAAGAAGACAGTTGTGTACACCTAGGAAGGCTTGAGGGCGAGTAAATCATGGGGTGATTTTTATCTTTGGGTGAACCGTCGTGTTTAAAGTACAATGTTACAACATGATTACAAAATCTAAAATAAAATAAAAATTCAGTTCAAATAAATAGAAAGTTACGTAACTAATATATACAGTTTAAAACAATCATTTTTTTCCTAGTATTCACAACGAGAACTGCTAACCAATTATCACCTTCATCAGCAATGTCACAAATATAACACACATCAGTGCAGAGAGGAGGAGGAGGGCGTCTCGGACTGGATGCCCACCAGAGTGGGCGGCTGCTGGCCCGGCGCCGGAACAGGGGCTGTGGGGCGGGGGTTGAGGCGCGGGGGGAGGGGGTTGGAGGGCCGGATGAGCGGCGGAGGCTGGTTCAGGGCGGGACGGGGCTGAAGGAAGCGGGCTTGCTGCTGCAGAGGCGGAGGCTGACGGTGTAGCGCCGGAGTGGCAGGAAGAGATGGGCGCAGAAGAGGTGGAGGCTGGTTGAGAGAGGTGGAGCTGCTGGAGGCTGTTAGAGACGCTGATGTAGCTACAGGAGACGGACCGGAGGCTGGGGTCACCTGACCCTGATGAAGAAAGAAAGGTGAAGACAACTTAACACTGGTTTCATTTTTTACTACTTTCTTTAAATGGAGTGTTTACTATTGTCCTTTTGCATTATTGACACACTATTGTCCTATTTAATACTGTAAAGCAGCTTTGAAACAATCTGTATTGTTAAAAGTGCTATATAAATATTTTAAAATATTTTTTTTTTTCCAAAAATAGTTGCAAAAACGTTCACACTTAGGATATCGTACATGTGTCTTCACTAAACATTTCACATTGAACAAGCACAAAAGAAAAACTTTTACATTAATACTATTCAAGCTGAACTCACTGGACTGAAGTAGCTGAAGTTTACTTGATTAGCCATACTTTTTTTTTATGTTAAAATGCATTAAATATGATACAACAGGCTTTTGAGAAACATCCATTTGTACGTGTCTCATCGTCATTGTATTGCACTGCATTATGTTTCGTCCCGCACAATAAAAACTACACAGCTTTGATCATAAAACTAAGCATTAAGTATAATCTTACTAAGGTTTTATTGGGAGATACAGAGTGACAACTGATATTTGTATCACTGTAAGTAGTCTGCTAAACTGTGTGCTCACACAGGAGCGATTAAAAGCAGTGGCTTCTTACACAGAATAAGGCACGCAACATATGGCCGTAGGGGTGTGTTTATTAGTCACGTTGAATCAGTGAAAGCTGTTCAATCTTCTGTTTATTAAGCTAGCGCTATAGGATGCATGTTTACTTTGGGCTACACAGCCAATTATTATTATTATTTTTTTTTACATTTTGTCTACAGATTCAATGTTTTATTTTTAAAAAATCTGACTATTACATTATATGAGAGGCTTCACAGTTTTAACCCTTACCTCTTCCTCTTCCTCATCCGTGCTCTTTCCTGAGGAGATGTTGCTGTTCTTCCCGTCCTCACCCGAGTTGGCACCGTCTCCGTTGGGAGTGTGAGTTCCCTGCTCGGCCTCCCATTCCTGAAGCACCTCGTCCAAGTTAAAGCGACGCCGATAGTTCACAAAGAAATTCTTCACCTGCCCCACCGTTTTATTCCCAATCACATCAGCAATAGCCTGGAAGTCCTTCCCGTATTTTCGTACCCCTAGTTAAATGAGGCAAAAGATGCTGCGAGTCACATTTGGTATAATAACAGGTACAAAACTGACGCCTTTAACCATTTACTTACCTTGAACTGCCAAAAGCTGCTCATCTGTTGTCCAGCGGGCATTAATTTTTTGGGTGCACTAGAATAAAATGTAACATTTAGCAAAATGACGATATGCAGATGTGTAAAGTGCACATGAGAACAAGTGCAAGCAGACATTAGTCACCTCAGGCAGTCTGAATTCATCAATTCCATCTTCAATCTTCTGTTTAAGTCCACTGTTTAACTGCTTGGCATTTTGAACCTAGAAAACCAGGCAAACTTGTGAGGAAGAAAGAACATTAAGAATAGCGATGCTCATTTCGGTCATTTCTCCTAACCGACAACTGGTGGTTATTAACAGATTATTAACCGTTAAGATTATTTTAATTCAGAATTAGAAAGGATAGGTGTCAAGTGTATTTTTACTTAATAAATATACAAAATGAAAAAAAAAGTAGGCTAGTATGCACAGTTTCGGTTTATTTTTGTGCTGCACGAAAGGAAACCAAGACGGCAGAAAGCGGCATCCAATTTTTCCTTATTTTACAAAAGCACAACGCTTTGTTTTTATTAGTAATGTACACAAATAAAAGCAAACCGTGTACAGTTTCGATTATCTCTATGGCTAGTAGTAGTTGTTTCCATTAGTGATTGCACCGGCGCTGCATGTGTACACACAGTTAAGCATAGCTAAGTTGACAAGTTGCAGCCTGTTCATTATCATAATAAAATAGTCAGTCAAACATATGGAAAGAAAACAAAACACATTGCTCAATTTAATTGAACTGTGCCTTTAAGGATTATCACCGCACCGCCGTGATGTTATGCCAAATACAATTTGTTTTACATGGATGTTTGCATGTGAGTGAAGTACAAAACCAGGTTTACAAAAATAATATTTTGGCATTCAAATACACCACGAATACAGGAATATTTGGATTTGTGTCGAATGAGAGACCCAACGTTGGTTTCAGTTCGGCTTTAGTCTAAATGAATTCATTTTGGCTTGTCGTTTATATAGTGTAGCTTCTTATATTTCCCATTCTAGCTCTTTTCTGAATACTGTTTAACTGAAAAGATAAGTTGTGGAGCGAAGGGAACTAAAAATAGCCCAGCCTTGCTATGTTTATAATGCTTATCCCTATTTCTGAATGTTATAATAAAAATGACACTTATACTCGACTTCTCTCAAAAACGCAAATTTATTTTCTACACGTAAAGTATTTTAACCATGCAGCAAATGTTTTCAAATATTTGATAAATTACTGAAATAAATGAGTTTTAAACCATTTAACACTGTATTAATCAGTCAATTCTTACTGCCAGTTCACGGTTAACTGGTTTAAATCAGCATCCCTAATTAAGAACATTAGATAATGATCTTCAAAGGCTTACACTGACATTAATTCGAAAAGGAATTTTTTTTTTTTTTGACCCTCTTGGAGATTCCTGGCCATACCTGTCGTTTCAGGGACACCAGCTCCATGTCGAGTTGACGCAGGACAGAGTTAGCGGCGCTGGAGCTGCAGGAGACGGCCACCACATCCTCCTGTGTGAGGTACATGCCTTTGGGCGGGCGGCACTTGGACCGCTGGCTGTGGTGACGGTGCTGCAGGGTCTGGTGCTCTCTCCGTCCCAGTGCAATTTTGGAGCTCAGCGTCTGAGGCTCTGCATGAGTCTGTCAGGGGAAAAACAAATCACTGCATTGAGACACTGGAAAAAGATTAAACAAAGGACTCAACAGACATCTTTAACATGCTTCTGAATATTTGAAATAATGTGATTACCTCCTTCTTCGCCTCTTTCGTCGGGTCGTAATCACTGTCGTTGGTCTCAATGGGGTTGGCGTCTTCCATCTCTTCCTCACTATTATGTCAAAAGCAAAAACAGAAACACTTACAACTTGAATCAACTCATAAATGAGCTCAAAGATCAAATGGATAAGTGACCTTTCATCTGGATTATTCCGGTTTGCCAGCTTTCGCGCTTGTCGGTCCATTAGACTCGTCCGGGATCGTGTTTTTTTCCATGAATAATAGTACTTCACAAGACTGGATATGGATTTGTCCGGCAACTGCAATCAATAATCAAATTCAAGAATTAGAGTGTAGTGTATAAAATATGAAATTGTAATTAAAGATGGTTGTGAAGTATCAACGACTCCAACAGGGAAAATCTCACACAATCTCACCAAAATAAAACAACATTAATAAAAAATTAAAAAAAGCTATTTTTTTTAGCAATAAAATGTTTTTGAAGTTAATACTGTTAAATATAAAAGTTTAAATAACTGTTTTGCATTTAAATACTTTTCTCTGATGATAAAGCTGTATTTTTAGGAAACCACAATGCTTTTTTGAGGGTTCTTCAATGAATAGAAAGCAGAAACTGCATAAGAGTAACGTTTAAAAGCACAGCATTTATTCGAAAGAGAAATCTTTTGCAAATCAGCATATTAGAATGATTTCTGCAGGATCGTGTGACACTGAAGACTGGAATAAAGGTGCAGTCACACTACACTTTTCGTTCCTTTGACCTGCATTCATACGCCGAAATGCAAGTTTAAGAGAAGTTTCAAATTTCACTGCGCTCCTAAGTTTAAGTTGGGGGAAATCTGACCTGCTAATTCATATCACGTGAAACAGTGTGACCAATAGATCAATACGACCCTCGCCGCTGAATTAAAACATGCATTTAAAACTGCAGTGTGGCAGGAAAGTGGATAGATTGTGCTTTTACATTTTGTCTCAAAATTCAGCTTTGCATCACACAAATAAATGTAACTTTCAAGTATACTTAGATAGAAAAGCTATTTTAAGTTGTAAAAATATATTTCACAGTATTATGATTTCTACATAACAGAGTTGCATTAATAAGCTACATTTTAAAATGTATTGAAAAGGACAACAAGTCTTTTAAATTGTAATATATTAATATTCTTTACGTTAACTCTAATTAAATAAATTCAACCTAGCTGAGCATAAGATAACTCTTACATTAACATAAAAACAAAACTTAATTATTCCGAACTTTTGTCCAGTATTGTATGCAAGTGTACTTTAATTTCACATTGTAATATTAATAATAATAATTAACATGATTATTATAAATGCAAAAACTTTATTCTAATGGTAAGGTTTTTATGGATCATGGCAGTATTTATAGTACTGTCTTTTCATTTAAATTAGCGTGAATTAAAAATTAAATGCATTCAAGTAACTTACTGTAATTTTACAGAACAGTTACCGTATTACAATAACAAGAACATAATGAAAATTATTTAACACTAAATGCATTACAATAGTAAAAAAACAAATAATTATAATAATTCTGCATTATGGTTATGCGAAACTGTTGGTAAATTTTCACAATGCATTGCACTAAAGGATTATTTCTCATTTCTCTTTCTGGTTTTGGGATTATATGTGACCTGGACACATTTATAATGAGATTAAGCCTCTTAGTCTGAAGACATGTCATTGTTACCTCAGCAATGCTAGCAGTGAGGACTCACCATCTGCTGGATCCGATGGAAGCTCTTCCCATGAAAACTGAACGCTTGTTCAAACAGCACCTTGTCCTCCACCGTCCACTCATCTGGGAAGGGGGTGAAGTTGGGCAGATCAGCAAGGGACTTCTCGATGTTGTGTTTATGCCAGAAGAGCATGCCGAGAGCCTGTGGAGCACAGAAGACATCCATGCATTAGTTAACACTGACAACAACGACATCTTTGAGGACTGTGTGCTCGTGACTCACCTGCTCAACATTGTATCCATGCTTTTCTTTTGCAATGGCAATGTACTCATCCACTGAAAAGAAAAAATTATAATAATACACACGTACACGATAATGCATGATGCTGTCACAATGAAAAATATAATGTACAAAAAAATAAAAGGAAATGCCCAAATACTTACATTTAGAGTCAACTATTGTGTGATACGGAGACCAAACCAACATGCCGCCGTTGTCTTTATCGCTGTATTTTGTGGAGCCTACAAAATTACAATACAAAGAGAATGCATTAAAAGTGTCCAAAAAACTTGTAATGTTATTAACAGATTTTTAAGATTTAAAACTACACTGTTATTTAAAATTTCACTGTTAATTTGATAAGATTTACATTGTTTGTATTAACAATATTTATAAAAATAAAAAAATTTGCGAATTCACAATTAAATAGTAATTTAAAGGCATTTTCACTTAGTCCTGAATAGCACACAAAACTGCTATTTTATCGCTTTTTAAAATAACACGCATTTTTATAGTAAATAATCAGTATTTTTACACATTATTAAACATGTCCTCTGTTTAAACTGTTGATTTATAAACGATTAAAAATCAAGATTAAACTGTGACTCTTGTGTAAGTTGCTGGGTAACAATATTAGCTGAAGAGTGGCTAAGCGAGAAAGCTAACAACTTTTCACAAATAGCTTTTCATGAGCATGTAATCATACACTAACATTAAAAACAGATTTAAAATAACAACACTGTCCACTCGGCACCCCAAATCTTTGAAAACACGATTAAAATACTGATTTATGCGCAAATTGTTCGGCGCGATAGGTGTACCGAGGCTACCACCGTCAGTCAGGTTCTTAAAGGCGGAATGCAGTGCTTTTTCCTACCTGGATCAAACTCGGGAATATTTGCTTGATAATCCGACCCCACGCGCATGCCCACATCTGAAAACAAGAATAATGTGTGACGTTTCGAATTTATTAAGCGATTTTGCTTTTCATATAAATACATAAACAACCTCCGCAAGGGTGTTCGAGGCTATACCGTGCTCGTCGTCGCTGCCGCTCTCGTCCGAAAAATGTCCATTCGAGGCATTCGACGGGCTTTTCGTCCCATTTGAGCGACCTTTCCCCAGATATTCCGACCCTTTGTCCATCATTCCCGGCATAGTGGCGATACGCTTGAAAATTCTGAGCAAAAATGAAATATGTCAACACTACAGCATTTGCTCTCTGTCCAGTGGCTCTGCGCAGCTGCGCACTCTGGTATCCCTCCGCTGCATTGCTCTCGTGTTTCCTTAGCTTCGCTGTCTGTCTCTCCATCCTTAACATCTGTTGCGTGTTTTCACAAAATGTTCAACGTAAATGAGCAGGTCTGCGTGATTTTTTTCTTCGTTTTAACGATCAACACAAGTGTCCGGACCTAGTTTTCCTCGCGGAAGGAACTATTACGCATGTAAACAAAGGGGAAACGCGGCTCTTGTGTGCGCCACTGTTGCATCACTTCTTTCCACGCATGTTTTCATGTTTTCCTTTCAAAATGTCAAAATATGTTTATTTTGTGCATTACATTGATTGATAAACCGAGCAGAAAAGGTTTATCTCGTATTAAATATTAGCTATGCTTAATGATTAGCATTTTTTTTTTTTGCTGAGTAGCTATTTATATATATATATATATATATATATATATATATATATATATATATATATATATATATATATATATATATATATATATATATATATATAAACGCTTCTCTTAGTAATCTAGAATTGTATTTTTATTTATTTTTTAATCATAGTCTTCATGATTTACAAGTTACACTTAACGTAAACCTGACATAAGAGTGTTTATATTCATAATTACACAAGGATCTAGTTCTTCCTTTGGTTTCAATAAACTTAGATAATCAGATGAGTATTATTTCGCACACTATGACATTCATGATTTGCTGAAATCAGTGGTATGTGGTAGACTTCTGTCTTGAACAGGCAAAATCTCTTGTCTGGTTTAGTACACTAGCCTATAGGCAATTTTATGCCAATTAAAAGGTACACATAATATGCACTACCATAATTTTCATATTCATAATTTTTTCAACTCATCTCCTGCCTTCAAGTGGAAAATATTGCTGATTGATAAGGCATGGTGTGTCTGATGTTGAACACACGTTAGTCAGTTATACACAAAACAGCTGAAAACAATCACTGGAGATGTTTGGGTCTCAAATAATTAACTAAAAATACTTTGAAATGTAAATGATATTGAGAAATATCTGAATAATATTGAAACTTAAAATAAACAACAAACAAAAAAGTAATTCCACATGAAATTGTTCACTTCTTTCTTTCTGAAAAGCTACTAAGAAGTTGCTTTAAACCACATCAGACCTGATTTCACTCCGAAATTTAATACAGCTAATCTATAGAGTAGATAACAGATTTTCTGTTCTGTGGTTTGTGAATAAGTGCTGTGACTCATGAGGATGAGAGGTTATTCTGAGAACTGAATGAGACTGAGAGGTGGAAGCCGAAAGATGTGCCCTCTGGTGTCTAAAGCAAGTAAACACAGTCGCCTCAGAGTCAAACTAGTTTGGCAGAATCTTTGGCCAGAGGCACTTGACAAGTGCACAGCTCATGGAAAGAAATAACAGGACTTTAGGCTATATGCAAAGACACAGAAACAGCTTACACTGGAAAAGAAGGGGTTTTGAGACTTGATCTGATGTAAGTGTTACAGAACCGCAAGCACTTCATTCAGTTGAGCTGCTGCGATTTATGGAGGGAAGCAGAGGGAAAACTGAAAAGGAGTTTAAACATATCTCTCTCCATATTCAGTCTAGATTAATAGAGAGTGTGTGTGAGAGTTGCGAGTGCCTTCTCAAATACTTGAAAAAGACAATGTGAGCTGGCCATTGCTCAGGCACAGCTTGGCTCATCACTGAGACCCCAACAATACAAGACTCTCAGAAAGGGTCATGGAGCAGAAGAAAGCTCTAACAGTTCTGTAACCTGACAAAAAGACCAGACGTTCGGCTCTAACATCACAGGACAAGGATGTTCTTGAAGCTGTGAACACAGAACTGAGCTCTCTTGGAGCTCCTAAACACCATCGGTGGCAACTATTTAGGCTCGTGATGCTTTTGGGAAACACAGCCCAGAGCAGAATGTTAAATTCAGAACAGAATAGAATGTTAACTTTAATTTCAGAACATAACGGCATTATAACTTAAGGGAATTACTTCAGAACAAAACAGAATAGAATGTTAATTTCAGAATGGAAGAGAGAGAAATGTTAATTTCAGATCAGAACATATTGTTATATTTGAAAGAATTTTAACTCCAGAATAGAACAGAACATTAATCTCTAAATAGAACAGGACCGAAAATGAACTCCAGAATGGAAAAGAATGTTATAACTTAAGAACAAAATATTAATTTCAGAACGTTAAGAACAGAACTTTCACATTAGAACAAAACAGAACGGTTTCAGAATAGAAGAGAATGTTATTATCAGAAAAGAACAGAGATGAATGTTAATTTAATTTAACAACAGAGCAGATACCTTCAGAACAGAACATTTACAGAAGAATAGAAAAAATTGAATTTTAATTTCAGAACGTTAAGAACAGAAGATTCACATTAGTACAAAACAGAATAGATAGAATGTTAATTTCAGAATGGAAGAGAGAGAAATGTTAATATCAGATCAGAACATATTGTTATATTTTAAATAGGACAGAAAATAATTTTAACTCCAGAATAGAATAGAACAGAACATTCATCTCTAAATAGAACAGGAGTGAAAATGAACTCCAGAACGGAAAAGAATGTTATAACTTCAGAACAGAATATTAATTTCAGAACGTTAAGAACAGAACATTCACATTAGAACAAAACAGAACGGGTTCAGAACAGAAGAGAATGTTATTATCAGAAAAGAACAGAACAGAGATGGATGTTAATTTAATAACAGAGCAGATACCTTCAGAACAGAACGTTTACAAGAATTAAAAAAACAATAGAATGTTAATTTCAGAACAGAAGAGGGATGAATGTTAATCGCTAACAGAATAGAGATGAATGTTCAGACTTTAATGAAGGCCCATCCTCGAGAGAAACGGCGCGAGACTGACTCGTATAGTATGCATGTAGTAGCTACTCACAGCAGTACGCAGTGTGCAGCACGCGCTCATCACACCTTGATCCGCAGCACCTGCGGCCCCTCAAAGGTCCCGCCCCCTCGCGTGCCACCGTTCAATCGCGAGCGACAGACTCGCCACGGAGCTCCGTGATTGGCTCAATCAGATGCCAGTTTATTTAGAGTCGCCGTTTCCCGCCATCGCCCCCCTTAACGCGCGAGCACGCTCATCAGCATACGCCATTAATTTATAAACCGAATTAAGGTAAGAAAGACGATTTATTTCACTCGTTTTTAGATGTGCTGTGTTTGTTGTGTCACTTTGTAAGAACTTGTAGTAATTGGTGTTCTGGTAGTTAGTGTTCATGATGTGTACAGCCTCATTATTATATTTCTATAATTAAGGTTACTGAGTGAGCGCGCGCGGTTTCTGTGGAAAGCGAATTGTTTGCGAACTATTTCAGTTCGCTGGTTAAACTTATAACGTCGTAATAAGTCCATTTACCGACGTACACTAGTCTAAAGTTAGTCGTATTTGCATGTGTAGTAGTGTATTCTTTTTACCCGAGTTTTTTTTCTTGTAAGTTTTATTTGCGTACAATAGAATTAAGTTTGCGTTTGTTTAGAGTTTGCATGCGAGCGTCTTCCCGTTGACGCGTGTTAAGCGGATTCGCCGGTGACCTCTGACCTCGCAGGCCGTGAGTAGTTCGCAGTCCACGTGATTGAGATTTGGAAACCGTCCGTCTGCCTTTGTGTGTTTGCTCAAATAATCATTCACAATGTTAAGGAATATCACTTTCTGGTTGCCTGAGATTTTCCAGTATGTTTTTTTTTAATGCAGGTCAGTGTATGTATTAATGTTAAACTAGTTTAAATTAACTTGGCGTAGATCCGCCAGTGACGCATCATCGTGTCTTTTAATATACATTTTAAACATCTGTTATGTACAAACATTGCAGCATGTCTGCTCCAACTGTGAGTGCTCATAGGTGTCATCAGTACTGGTGTGCCTTCATGTTTGTGTGTTAAATGTGAGGAGGCAGACACCTCTCTTATCTGACACACCTGTTTCAGGACAGAGTCTCTGCTGATGAGTTGAATCAGGTGTGTTTGATTAGGGAAACATCGGAGGCTGTCTTTACATGCATGCATATAGATGAGCTTTAATAGATGCAACTTTTAAAATGACTAAACTTAAGTTTTCCCTTTGAGCTCTGTGTGAAACTATATAAATTAAATTCGGTTGATCTTAACCAGGTTGGCTTTATCGGTTTGTCAACTCAAAACTTCCTCTCCACCTCTGAGTTTGTTCATCTCGCTTCGTGCCACAGGTTTAGAAAACACTGCTCTGAAGTACTGTAGCACTGTGCATGTGAATACACACTTGATTTTAAGAGACCTGAAATTTAAGCAAACAAACTGACTTAAAATTGGGTGCATCTCTAAAATTGAGTATAATATTTAATACATTTATATGTACCAAGAGAGTAAAACGTTGTAAACCACAATATTTTCACTGAATTATTTTAGTGCCACAGGCACTTCTGACTTATTTTTCTTCAAATTAATAATTTAAATAGTTTCTCAGAAAGTAGTTTTTTGGACCGGTGTTTAAATCGGCGCTTTCTCATGGTTTCTCAAACACACATATTTGCTTTTGTTTCTTTATAAAATGTAATGTGTTTTAATATGTAAGTGCTATTGAAACAGGATTGTGAGAATTGTAGTGTTCTAATAGTACTTAAGTCTCTCAAGGATGTTTAATAGTGAATATTGAGCATCACCCTGCGCTTATTCAAACGGAGTCGCTGCTGTCGAGCTGGAGAAAGAAACCGCCATACATTTTGAGGATGTTTTGAGCTTTTGAATCTTTCAACAGCAGGATAATGCAATAATTATTTGTTTCTCATGATGAATAATTTCAGTTGAGCTAAGTGTATAGCTCTTTTAAATCCAGTGTATCCACCATATAGAGCCAGTGAATTGTGAGTGTAAATGCATTTAAGGGAATGACATTTTAATACCTTCATTTACTCACCTTCACATCATTTCAAACCCGTGTGACTTCCTTGGAGTCATACAGGTTTGGATCAAAGTGAGGATGATTGATTAAAGACGTTTGTTCATTTCTGGGTGAAATACGCCCAACACCTAAATCTGAGTCTCAGCTCATGACTCCACTTACTCTTCTCCTCTGAGCTCCTTCTGGACTCTGTAGTTTGGTGATCACTTGATTACTGGTTCTGTGGGTCATTTCTCACAGCGACGGCTCCATGTGATGCACACTCTTTGGTGGCCGGGGTCTATGCACAAGTGCTATTAATGGGGCTGGCCCGATACCACTTTTTTAGAACCGATCCAATACCAGAAATTCTGAGTATCTGCTGATACCGATCCTATACAGCGCATTTATTTTTTTTTTAAATCAGTGTAGCATTACTTTACCTCAATGTGTTGACCTGATCATCACGCTTTTGTGTGTTAAACACTAGGGCTGTAGCGCTACACTAATCTCACGATACGATACACGATATTCAGCTCACGATACAATATATATCACACTATTCAGCCAATGATATGATTCAATATAATTCGATACGATTCTATATAATTCGATATGCTTACATCATTTTCTGATAGATTTAAAGGGGACAGAGTGATTTTGGTGCCATCTTGTGAGTGTTTCATTTACTTGGATTGAATTAATTGAAATGAAAACTCAAAAAACATCAGACAGCTTGCAAAATAAAATTAATCAAAGATGTGTTGAGAAAATTTGTTCCATTTATTGAACCAGTGCAAACTGTAGCTTACAAGCCTTTGAAAAGTAAATAAAGTGCAACATTGCAATTTGCAATTAACAATGGAGAGTTAAAGTGCAAAAGTGGCCTGTTCTGAACAGTTTCTTTGACAGTTTTTTAGCTTGACACTGAACATGAGGTAGCCAGTCTAGCCGCCAGGTAAGTAAACATAGTAGTACCATGGCTTCTCCAAAACATCAAATAATTCAAGTCACTAAGAACATTTAGCTTAAAACTTAGCTAAGTATTTTAAGGCCTGTAAGCCTTGGTGAGGTGTTCGCGGGTTGGAATAGGATAGCGGGGCTCCATCGCGTTCACCATGCGCCTAAAGCCGGGGTTTTCCACCACTGAATACGGTCTAAAATCCTGACAAATAAAGTAGGCAATGGACTCTGTAATTTTCTGCGACCTTGGTGAAGCAGATGGAAACTTGTGGGAACAACCGCCATCGATGTCCAGCGTAGTTTGTTTTGGGTCACGCGGCCGCTGCTGCTTTGGGTCCTCCGTAAGCATAAACTTGTCCAGGTGGTGACGTTTTAGGTGTGCTCGTAAATTTGTGGTATTGCCGGAATATTTAACGTTAGTGCCACATAGCTTACAAACCGCGACGCTTTTATCGAAGTCGTTGCTTTTTTTTAAAACCAAAGTGCTCCCACACATCAGCTTTTAAGCAGGCGGGTGCCGGATTTATATTCGCCGCCATTCTCTGAATATCCTCACTCTGACTTGGTAAACAGGAAGAGGTAGACGTCTGTGTAAAGTACGGGTAACTTGCTCTACAGCAACACTAGCGGTTGGCTGACCAAATTGCTCTTCCTGCAACGCGAACGGGCTAAAAAAATCGATACTCACGGCTAAAAAATCGATACTTACTTTGGGGAGGAAAAAATCGATTTATATCGCAGAATTGATAAAATCACCCAGCCCTAGTAGGAACGCTGTATAATCCTAGAGAGAGTTTTGTCGTCTTGACTGTCGTAACTGAATGCGACACACAGTTTGAATGCTGAATGGAGGATGTCTGTCAGCCGCAGCGGAGAGAAGAGTTTACTTGAACTTGAATTTAATGACTTAAATATTCATCTGTACCTCACATTAAACTATGGAATGGTCTCGGAACACTTGAAATATAGTGCATGAAAACATTATGGTTGCCTTCTAATGTTTTTGTTCCTTTCATGGGGCTTAACAATAATAGAGAATAGTATACGCACAGTATCTGATTTGGATCGGTCTCATCTGACTGATACCCGATCCAGCAGGAAGTGGTAGTATCGGCGCGATGCTGATGCTGAATATCGCATCGGCACCCCCCTAGCTATTAAATACACTATTTTAAAGATAACTGATTATCAAATGGGAAGCTTGTTACAAATAATGTTTGGTGATGCTTTTATATGTGCATAAACTGAAAAAGATTTATCTTAAATGTCAGTTCAAATGGTATCACAGTTAATTGGAATTTTTTTTTTCCTATGCCATTTCTGGGGATAGATCATGTTTACTTCTCTTTGCAATACTTTTTATTTTTATTTTTTAACTTTCTGTCTTCAAAAACGTCTTCCACTTCCACTTTTGTGGTACCAACTTCGGCCACCAGGTGCCTCTATAGCATGAAATTTAAAAGGGGTCATATGATGTTGCTAAGAAGAACATTATTTTGTGTATAAAATGTTTATGCGGTTTAAGGTTCAAAAAACACATTATTTTCCACATACTGTACATTGTTTCTCCTCTATGACCCGCCTTCTGAAAGGTTTTTTTTTTTTTTTTTTTTTTTTTTTTTTTTACAAAGCTCATCGTTCTGAAAAGCAAGGTGTGCTCTGATTGGCCAGCTATCCAGTGCTTTGTGATTGGCCGAATACCTCAAGCATGTGATGGAAATGTTATGCCCCTTAACAAACTGTGATTTGCGTCTCCCGGTGTTTTAACAAATAATGCTACCTATCAGATTATGCTACCAACACTGTATGTATCCTACTGTAAGGGTAGGTTTAGGCTTGGGGTAGGTCAGCGGTTCTCAATTCCGGTCCTTGCACCCCCCTGCTCTGAACATTTTGTATGTTTCTTTTATCGCTTCAGTTCTATGAATGTTCCGAAGTGAGGTAAACTTCAACAGATTTCCCCTGCTCAGGGAGTAGGGAGCAATGGACACTGTGTAGGGACCGTGTCAATGGGAACCCAGTTCATGCACGGAGCTCACTTCTAACGAGCTGATTATCTGAATCAGGTGTTAACAAAGAGAGACGTGCAAAATATGTAGAGCTGGGGGGCGAGGACTGGAATTGAGAACCGCTGGATTAGGTGTACATGTTAATAAAGGATTTTGCTTCCGAATTATACAACCATCTGTTTTAATGTGAGGTATCAAAATCTGACAGAGTAGCACAAATCGTCAGAACACTGGCGGGATGAGGCAAAACCAATAAAGCCCATTACAAACGAGGCATTTGTTGTATCCAGTGGGGACATAATTGCGCATTATAAGGACTTGTACTGTGTTTTTATGCATTGCGTTGTGTTGTGTTGCGTATCGCGCCGCGTAAACACAAAACCATGTCTGCATTTGTGATCGGAGAAACAAAAAAAACAAGAACTACTCTCTACACTACTCAAATCTCTAATGTGGAGAAAAAGAGATAATTTACACGCTCAAAGCATTGTTGCATTTTTATATATATATTTTTTTATGTGTAGAAATATAAATATTTTTATGTATGTGAGTATTTTTGTATGTATTTTTATAGTGTTATATATATATATAAAGTTTAACAGTGTTTCCCATTCAATTTTAAACTCAAAGTGATGTATTATATATATATATATATATATATATATATATATATGATTTTGTAATTTTGTGTGCATTTTATTTATTTTTAGATTTTGGTATTTTGTTTGTGCTCATTTTTTGTAATTGGATTGTGAGTTGAAGTTATTTAGATTTTTTAGAATTTATCTTGGTGTTTCCATCCAGTGTTTTTTTTTTTAAAGCGATATACCAAAATGCACATAAATAGGTGGATGAAAACATAGCTATTGACAGCATAGATGCTTGGCTCCCATTTTTCATATCTATCCCAAATCAACATTTAACACACACACACACACACACAAAAAAAAAACGATGAGTGTTTGAAATTACATGTGATTGGAATCTGGTTATGGATTTAACCTCGTCCATCTCTGTGTCTGTTTTAAAGCGTGCAGAATGTAAATGATCGTTGTTGCCAGGAACACACATTGGTTGGTTTCTTACCTCCATAATATTCATTCAGAGTTGTGGCCTAATGGTTAGAGAGTCGGACTCGCAATCCAAAGGTTGTGAGTTCGAGTCTCGGGAATCTCGGGAAATGTAGGTGCGGGGAGTGAATGTACAGCGCTCCCTCCAAATTCAATACCACGACTGAGGTGCTCTTGAGGCACCGAACCCCCAACTGCTCCCCGGGCGCCGCAGCATAAATGATGCCCACTGCTCCGGGGCTGTGTTCACGGTGTGTGTGTGTTCACGGTGTGTGTGTGTTCACGGTGTGTGTGTGTTCACTGCTGTGTGTGTGCACTTTGGATGGGTTAAATGCGGAGCACAAATTAGGCCACGACTTCCCCACATCTTGTTGTTGGATGTAATAATGAACATAACAGTCATTTACTCTGACATATGAGCCGCTGAAGACGCAGTGGATTACTTTTGTTTCTGAAGGGAATGTGCCCCCTGAATTGCCTAAATGCCTTTGTTCGCACAAATCATTCGTGATCCAGCTTCATCTACAGAAGAATGAGTGTAGAGGGGTTTTTATCAATCTTTGCAAATCACTACTAATAATATGCTAGTTAGCAAGTGTCACAATGAATGCAGCTAAGGTTTACAGTCTCTCAAAGAACGTCTCTCTCCCCACGGAAGAGAGGGGCGGGGTCAGCAGAACTCATTAGCATTTAAAGAGACATGCACTGAAACGGGTTTCTGTGGGCAGAGCTGATTTTGGCAAGTTAAAAGGGTGTTGTTTTACACTACCATTGAGAAATTTTAACCAAAGTATGTTATAGACTTTTCATTAAGACCCTAAAGAATCATAACTTGAAGAAAATGGGCATCCAATGACCCCTTTAAAATTGCTAAACATTTTTGTGCTAAAACATTGCAGGTATGTAGAGGATTGAGTGAGCTGCCGGCCTCACCATTACTCAGGAGTGTGTGTGAGTCGCAGTGCTTCCCTAAGTAGGGAGCTGATGGTGGAGCAGTGTGCGCGTGTAAGTGACTGACTCTGATGTGCTCTTGTTTGCAGACGTCCTCTCCAGCCGTCATGGCAGTCAGGCTCTGTGATGTGGCTTCTCTTCTGAGAAGTGGCTCGTGGGCAGCCGAGCCGTGGACTGGGGTTTGTGGGATTTTTTTTTTTTTCTTCTTTCATCACTTTCAGTCCAGTGTTACAGTGTCACACATCCTAGAGCTGTGCTGATTTTGGGTATTGCAGGACAACTGTCAACTGAGCAAATATCAGGCCAAAAGTGCCGTCACAACCAAAGCATCCATCAGAATAATTGTAGGGTGTAGTGTGTGATTAATTTTAGGATGTGTGCTGATCTGACAGTAGCATGAGTGAATTTTTTATTTTTTCTATTCCCGTTTGATAGTTTTTTCTGGCGTTTTCTACAAATAGAGTACTATATATCAGGGGTTTTCAAACTTTTTGGAGTGATCCCCATTGTATGTGTTTTTTTTTTTTTTTTTTTTATTTTTAAACCATATTTTCCAGAAAATAAGTGGCACTAGGTCAGGAAAAAACACATTAGTTGCATCAGCTTGTAAGTGGCGTTTTATTACATTCAAGGACATATGGGCGGCCAAATGCACTGAAAGTGGGACAATGTTACAGAGCTCGATCGCTGATCAACTAATAAATATGGTTAAAACGCTAAGCACTATAACCACATGACATTCACAAAGGAGCGATTCATGTATTTGGGTAGATTTTGAGGCATATTACCTTGAAAAATGAAAGTAACCCACAGTGTCCTCAGCAGCGCAAATATTGGGAGAAAATTAAGACTCTTATGTTCAGTCTTACAAACAAACACAGAGCATCGGGATTGCTTGCGAGGCATTGTTGATGTTACAGTAATCAAAAAGTAATCTAGTAGCTTTGTAAACTTATGGTTGAACCCCGTTATGTCACATGTATTATTTTACCGATCTCCTTGCTACGTTTCTGACCTTGATCGTGGTAATTACGTTGCTGTCTATTGAAGAATCAGAGAGCTCTCGGATTTCATCTAAAATATTTTAATTTGTGTTCCGAAGATGAACGGAGGTCTTACGGTTTTAGAATGACACGAGTAATTAATGACAGAATTTTCCTTTTTGGGTGAACTATCCCTTTAAGTGTTAATGAAATGCATGTAAGTGACTGAAATTAGATTATATTCCAGTTCTGATCACAGATAGCCTGGGAATACACAAGATTTGTATTTTAAAGAGAACCAGTTCTAAGGAAGAATAATTTACTTTTTGGGTTAAAAACAATTTATTTATATGAAATTCGAATGGTTTGAAAATTAGAGAGAATACAGAAATTAAAATCTACTTGTAATGCTAATACTCACTACATATAAGGTCATGCAATACTGATGTTAACATTAACAATTTGAGAAAGTATAACAATAATAATAATTTGCATGGTTTGTAGGGCTGAATGATTAATTGCATTTACATTATTCTACATGCGGAAATGTTTAAAAGCGTATAAATGAACGTACTTCAAAACGGCACATTGAAATTACTCAAGCAGTAACAGTGTTATGGTGCATTTCATTACTGAAGACTTCGACCTTAAAATGATATATATAATAAGGTAATATTCTTATTTAAACATTTACATTTAATCATTTAGCAGATGCTTTTATCCAAAGTGACTTACAAATGAGAACAATAGAAGCAATCAGACCAACGAGAGAACAACAACAGTATACAAGTGCCGTGACAAGTCTCAGTTAGTCTAGCACAGAGCTCGTAGTAAGGTTTTTTTTTTTCAAGAATAGGATAGACATGAAAAGAAATGATAAGTGCTAGTATTAATTGGTCAAGTGCTGGCGAAAAAGATGAGTCATTAGATGTTTTTTGAAAATGAGTAAAGACTTGGATGTTCGAATTGAGATCGGGAGGTCATTCCACCAGCTGAGCACAGTCCAGGAAAAAGTCCGTGAGAGTGATTTTGAACCTCTTTGGGATGGCACCACAAGGCGCCGTTCACTTGCAGAATGCAACCTTCTGAAGGGCGCATAAGTTTGAACTAGTGAGTTTAGGTATGTTGGTGCCGTGCCAGTGGTCGTCTTGTAGGCTGGCATCAGTACCTTGAATTTGATGCGAGCGGCTACTGGTAGCCAGTGTAACCTGATGAGGAGAGGAGTAACGTGAGCTGTTTTTGGCTCATTGAAGACAACCCTCGCTGCTGCATTCTGGATCAGTTGTAGAGACTTGATAGTACATGCAGGAAGGGCTGCCAGGAGAGCATTACAATAGTCCAGTCTGGAGAGAACAAGAGCTTGGACAAGAAGTTGGGTGGATTGCTCTGACAGGAAGGGTCTGATCTTCCTAATGTTGTATAAGGCAAATCTGCAGGACCGGGTCATTGTAGCAATATGGTCTGTTAAGCTTAACTGATGATCCATCACAACTCCTAGGTTTCTGGCTGTCCTGGAAGGAGTTATGGTTGACGAACCCAGCTGTATAGAGTAGTTTTGATGAAACGATGGGTTAGCTGGAACCATCAGCAGTTCTGTCTTAGTAAGGTTGAGCTGAAGGTAATGGTCATTTATCCAGCTTGAAATGTCACTCAGACAGACTGCAATGCGATCAGCTACTGTCGGATCATCTGGTTGGAATGAGAAGTAGAGTTGAGTGTCATCAGCATAGCAGTGATAGGAAAAGCCATGCTTCTGAATGACAGATCCTAATGACGTCATGTAGATGGAGAAGAGAAGCGGTCCAAGTACTGAGCCTTGAGGAACCCCAGTAGCAAGAAGTTGTGACTTAGAAACTTCACCCCTTCAAGACACCCTGAAGGATCTATCTGAGAGGTAGGACTTGAACCACAGGAGTGCGGTTCCAGAGATGCCCATCTTTCTGAGGGTGGATAGGAGAATCTGGGGATTAACGGTGTCAAAAGCAGCAGACAGGTCCAGCAAGATGATTACTGAGGATTTGGAAGCTGCTCTTGCCAGTCGCAGGGCTTCAGTAACGGAGAGCAGGGCAGTTTCAGTTGAGTGGCCGCTTTTGAAGCCAGATTGGTTGTCGTCCAGGAGGTTGTTCTGTACAAGAAACATAGAGAGCTGGTTGAACACAGCTCGTTCAAGTGTCTTTGCAATGAATGGAAGAAGGGATACCGGTCTGTAGTTTTCTAGAAGTGCTGGATTTAGAGATGGTTTCTTAAGCAGGAACTGTACCAGAGTGAAGAGAGCTGTTGATAATGTGAGTAAGTGAAGGTATTACTGAAGAAGAAATCGCTTGAAGGAGGTGAGTGGGGATCGGATCAAGTGGGCAAGTAGTAGGATGACTGGACAGGATAAGTTTGGAAACGTCCGTCTCTGAGAGTGGAGAGAAGGAGGAGAGAGTGTGTGTATTAGTCGTTATAAAGTTATCATCCGTCTGGGGTGTGGAGAATTGGTCACTGGTGGTTCTTGTCTTATTTGTGAAGAAAACTGCAAAGTCGTCGGCTGTAATAGTTGATGAAGGAGGAGGTGGAGGCGGACTAAGAAGAGAAAGTTTTGAAAAGTGTGCGAGATTCGGAACAGTTGTTAATTTTGTTGTGGTAGTATGATGTTTTAGCAGTGAAGACATTTGCAGAGAAGGAAGAGAGGAGTGACTGATACACACTGAGGTCGGTAGAGTTTCTTGATTTATGCCATTTCCTCTCTGCAGCCCTGAGTTTAGAGCGATGTTCACGGAGAACATCGGACAGCCAGGGGACAGATGGGGTGGTGCGTGCTAGTTTGGATGACAGTGGGCAAAAGTTGTCCAAGCAAGAGGTCAGAGTGGAGCAAAGAGTGTCAGTAGCACTGTTCGTGTACAGAGCTGAAAACTGAGCGAGTGAAGATGAAACCACAGAGGATAGGTGAGATGGAAAGAGTGAGCGTAGGTTCCGTCGAAAGGTGATCTGTGGAGGAGCATGTGCCGTTTCAGGAGTAAGTGCTAGGTTAGCAGTTATGAGGAAGTGGTCTGAGGTGTGCAGTGGAGCAACTAAAGTGTTGTCCATGGAGCAACAGCGCGTGTAGATGAGGTCCAGTTGGTTGCCTGATTTGTGAGTCGCTGTAGTAGAGACTCGCTTGAGGTCAAATGAGGTCAAGCAGAGTGTTGAAGTCAGCAGCCTGGGGTTAATATAGGTGGATGTTGAAGTCACCAAGCAGTACCAGAGGAGTACCATCTTCAGGAAGGTTTGATAGTAACAATCCAACTCCTCCAAGAAGCTTCCCAGTTGACCTGGGGGATGATAAACGACCACAAAGTGGATGTTAACAGGGTGGGTTATAGTATGTGATTCAAATGAACCGTTACCTGTAAGAGATGGTTGAAGATTAATTTTCCATTCTTTTGAGATGAGGAAACCAGTACCTCCACCCCTCCCGGTTGTACGAGGGGTGTGGGAACAGGTAAAATTAGTGGAGAGGGCTGCGAGAGTGGTAGTGTCTTCAGGTTTGAAGTGTCTTCAGGTTTAAAGTCTGTCTAAAGTTAACAGTGTTTAAAAAGTGCTGTCCACATGTTTATATATGTTTATTCCAGTGACTAGGAATTACCTAAAGTAGAGTGGAAAAGCAACATATTTGTTTTTATATTTCTGCAATCTACTTTAGTTTGTGTGATTTGTTACTGACTTTCATATTAATGTTAACATCAGGCTTATTTGTGAGTGCTTTATGTTGTCATAATTATTACATGCTTCCAAGGTTGGAAGTTCAACAAATCAGTCAATATACTACTGTGACTGTAGTTTTATAAAAATGTCATTTGTATCAATTCATGCCTGATTTATTCATAACACACAGGCCTGGCCTACAGAAAAAAAAAAGTTTAATCTAATATTGTGTTGATCATACTATACAATAATTTATAGCTTGTCTTTGTTGAATAATATAGAACATAAAGATAATTAAATTGCAATATTGATAAAAAAAAAAAAAATCTAAATTGGAATATTTTGGTTCAGTCCTAGTTTGATGTGATAGACTTTACCACCGTTGGTAGCAGGGCTGGGTATCGTTAAAAAATGTTCAATACTGATACCTTGACTTTTATACCGGTTCCTGAACGATACTTTTTTCGATACCAATTTTATTAAATCAATTTAACTAGATTACATTATCTCAAAAGAATTTTTTTTTTACATCAGTTTATTGACGTTTATACTGACTTGGAGCGTGAATCCGTATTCAGAAAGGCACGGAAAACAAATAATGTTTGGTAATGGTTGCCTTTTACATTACAGTACTTAAATTTTCTCATACCTATCGTACGTTTGAATTTTATCAGTTCCGATTCTGCTTATCTATTCTGATTCTTTTCGATTCCCAGTTTCGATTCCAATGTGATTAAATATCAAACATTTATCCTGTGTCTCGTTTTTGCAAACCATTTATTGGTGCTGAATACCATGAACATAAATCGACAGGCTACATAAAAACTGAACTCTTTAAGAGCTGTTTGTGTGCAAAATAGAACTGCATGATTCTGGATAAATTTAGTTTTTTTTTTTTTTTTTTTTTTTTTTTCAAAATGAAGTTGTGGTTCTCATGATTCTGCAGAAAAAACATTAGACAACTAAACAAAATCACATGTAATTTATGAATTAATAATTAAAAGACTCACTCAATGTACAATGTACAAATGATTCATGTATATTTTACGGCATTAGTTTTTTTCCTTTAGAAAATTTGGCAAGTGCTGTACCTGATATGTATCCAAAATAATCTGCATTGAATCGAATTGTTAATCGAATCGAATCATAAGTTTGCGAATGAGAATAGAGTCGAATCGTGACATTTGTATCAAAACCCAGCCCTAGATATTATACTTGGCATTTTTGGCTTCTGATCGCAAATGTACACAATCTTTGGAGCGTTTAGATTAGTGAGCAAGGTCCTGGCAGATCGCTAGGTCCGGTCCTCACAGATGAAGAAAAAAAAAGTGCATAGGAATCGATATATTTAATTTGACTAAGTCAACAACTTACCACATAAACAGAGTTAGTAGAGATGACTGAGAACGTTGGCGAATGATTTGCAGATCCTGAGCACCACTGACAAACATCTAATCTTGTGAAATGTGTGGCAAGTACTGCCGCTCCATAGTAAGAGTAGGTCCGATCGCGAATCTCGAAAGTGAAGCTAAAAAGCGATTCAAAAGCAGTTTCAATGCCAGGCATAATAGCGTCTCTCTGATGCCCACAATTATATAGAGTATAATTACCCAATGATGAAACTGCGAGAGAATGTATTGAAATACATTTTTCCTCCCATCTCATATTTATTCCATTTAGGGGTTCCATAGTACGCTACACGTCATTTTCTTACGGGGGAAGGGGGGGAATCACGATGCCGGCTCAACATTGTGATATCTATCGTCTATCGGCCCAACCCTATTTTGAATCCAGTTTTTCTTTGTAAAAGGCAAGAAGTTTTATCATACCATCATAACATCTTAGTTGATAATTCAGTATACTTTATTTTTGACAAAACATCCCAGTGTTTCGGTCGTGACTGCACATTTTCAGTAGTGATAGTAATGCTTTGGTATCAACTAGGCATGGGCCGGTATGAGATTTTGATGGTATGATAACCTTAAGCAAAAATATCATGGTATTGTTGTTACAGCTCTGAAATGTGTTATTTTTAAATGACTGGGTAAAAAATAATAATAATTCCCGCTGGACACAATATATTTTGTTTTTGAGCAACATACAGAATATTCGAAACAGTAGAATTTAATTTTTTAATTTTTTTTCTTTGATTTGTTTCCTAAAAAGAAAAAAAATAAACTGACATCTTTATTCTAAATCTGTAATTAGTTATTTAATTTTAATTATATAATTCATATACATATCATTTATATAGTTTCATATCATTTAGTTATATAATAATAATCATACACATAATTTGATTTAATAATAACCCAATTTGAAGCAAAAACAGAACAAGCTTTGTGAAATTATACCACATAAACTTTTCAGAAGACTGTCAGCTCCCCTCAGAAACACATTCATATAAACCCCCAAATCAATATTGAGGATTTTCTTCCAATAGTTCGTGCATCATGAACAGTGAGTGATCTGCCTGCTGCAGTATTTTTCTCTGTGCATCCGTCTTCAGCGTCTCTGACCTGCATTAACGGGCGTTAACAGACTTCATATTTTCACATAGCCTAAATGACATTTTGGAAAGTGATTGCATTGCAACGCAGTTTGTGCAAGTCCAGAACAGAGAGTTGCAATAAGGCAAAAAATGGGCGGTTGCCGATCGCGTAAAGGCCAAAGTACATTTCGGCCGTCCGCGCACCGTCGGCATTAAGTTATTTTCGTCATCAATAGGGCTCGCAGACAGCTGCGCACCCCGTGGTATTGTGTATGTGTCGAGCTCATCCATCCGCACTTATCTGCGGTTCAGTACACTTTTGAAAGCTGTGCGGACGGAAAGGAACGCTGAATGTGAAGTGTACCTTCTTAAGTTCAGCACATCCTACACACACGTGACTGACCACTCGCTCGCACCAACAGGAGGAGGAGGGGTCAGTGTTACTCTCTACACTGCACTCAGCCTGAGGGATTCCTACTCTTTCAGTCTCTGAGGAGAAATGGAAAACAGTGCATACCACAGGAACGGTAAAATGGAAAATATTAGTGGTTTTGAAACCGTGACATTTTCAAATTGCGGTATACCTTGAATCCGGTAATTGGCCCATGCCTAGTATCAACCACATCACATTACAGAATTTTAAACTCTCATAATAAAACACTACTAATACATACTGAAATACACACACACACACACACACACAAAAAAAATATAATATAATCCTTATATTAGGATTATGTGTTTCCTTTTGTCATTACCGAAACGATGACATGTTTCGGTAGTGACAATTCTATGGGATAACACCCAAAAAAACAAAGATGTCACTACAGATGAATCTGATTTTAAACCACAAGAAGAAACGAATGAGATCTCAGTTCATTACTGATGCGCTGTTCTTGCACACACCTGAAGTGTGCATGAGACGTGTTTCAGACAGTGCCCGGATACTGTTGATTCCTTACATACACTTACAATTGTCAAAAAGGCATTTTAGGATTTTTAGTCAAGACCAAGAAAATTGTGTATTTTCTTGTTTATCTGAAAAGTCATGCGACCCGTCATTAAAAAAAACCCCACAATGCATACTAATAGAGACCAGCCGATCTGTGTGAATATTTTAAAAAATGTAACTGTCTGTGGTCTAAAAATGTTGGTGACCCCTGGTATAAGTCACTTTGGAGTATAAAGCATAGCATGATTCAGATTCAGCGACTTGTAGTCTGGAAAATATGGTACAGCAAATTATTTTATGGACCCCTTGGCGATGGGTCATAGACCCCAGTTTGAAAACCCCTGATAAATAGTATATCAACAGAGTGATACACTACTGCACAATGAGTCAAATTTGTTGTTCCAAGTATCAATGAAAGGATGTGAAATGAGCAGGTGAGGTTCGCAAATATGCAACCTTGTTCCCAAAATTATGGCCCTTTTTCAATACGTATTTCAAACATAAAGAAAAAGTCTAATTTGAACAAGATAAAATTAATCAAGCTGTCACTATTGGTCTAAGTAAACTTGTGCTTAACTATTACTAGAGAGACACTGCACACATACAGGTAATACAATCACACAATATCTTTCTCTCTATTAATTCATTCAAATACATGCTATCCTTTCAAACTACTTTGTCTCTGTGTGTGATTTAAAGTGTACAGAATGCTAGATCTAAAGAATTGTTGCCAAAATTACTGGTTTCTTGACTCTGTGGTGTTCATTCAAATAATCATATAAACAACCACTGTTCATATAAACGAGCACTGACTGCGATCAGCTCGGTGGCCATATGGGACCTGTAATGCAAATTACTTTTATGAACGGATTCTGTTTAGTGAATCAAAAACACTGATTTTTTTTTTTTTTTTTTTTTTAAATCGTTTATGAATCAAATCATTTGATTTCATTTAAATTCACCTTTTCCTAATGTACCACACCATAATTCTCTTAATAATTTGTGGAACTATCAGAGAGAATTGCTTTCATGTGCAAGCAGAATAGAGATTATTATTATTATTATTACTGATATATGACTGTGTTCTACATTCTAAATCTGAAGTGTTCCCGTTTACATCTATAGCAGGTGATCGCTGCCATGGAGACGCAGCTGTCCAACGGGCCGAGCTGTACCTCCAGCAACGGTCCCAACAGCGTCTCTAACAACTGCACGTCACCTGTGGAGATGCCCAACGGCACGGAGGACAGTAAAACCAACCTGATCGTGAACTACCTGCCACAGAACATGACGCAGGAGGAGCTCAAGAGTCTGTTCGGCAGCATCGGAGAGATCGAGTCCTGCAAACTTGTGCGGGACAAAATCACTGGTATTCATGGCTGTCTCTAATGATTTTTGACCAATAGGGCTTTTATGATTGATTGATATTGATGATGTTAGAGAGCAGAGTGGCCAGTGGCCGGTATTTAAAGCTGATAATATCACGCTGTTAAACTTGAGGATAGTTAAAAATATATAATAATAATGCTGCAACTAAATTAACGTATTTGCAGAATTAGAAATACATAATTTGAAAATGAATCAAAAGGAAAAAATATATAAATACAGTTAGGGGTATATGAGTAATTTTATTTCACAGTAATGATATATATATATCACAATATAGTTAATTTCCCTTTAAATAAGGTCGGTCTTTTTGAATAAGAATGCTCATAAATGCTCACCTGTGTGTTTAGGTCAGAGTCTGGGTTATGGCTTTGTGAACTATGTAGAGCCCAAAGATGCAGATAAAGCCATCAACACTTTAAATGGTCTCCGACTGCAGACTAAAACTATCAAGGTAAGGTCTGTCTGAAGTGAGGCTGCTGTCAGAGCCACTGCTCTTGTGTGTTGACGTGTGCTGAGTCTGTGTTTGTGAGTAGGTGTCGTTTGCTCGGCCGAGTTCGGCCTCCATTCGTGACGCAAACCTGTATGTGAGCGGTCTTCCTAAAACCATGACCCAGAAAGAGCTGGAGCAGCTCTTCTCTCAGTACGGCCGCATCATCACCTCCAGGATCCTCGTGGATCAGGTCACAGGTGAGATCTTGTATATTAAAACAACGGCCACTAGGGCTGTCAGAATGGCCGGAAAACTACATTTGAATTTTGTACTTGAATATTATCAAGATTCGAATTTAAAATGCATAATTTCAGCTAGGGTGAAGAAACGATTTTGGCTTCTCTCCTGAGGCCACAAGAGGGCGCATCGAGCAAAATATTACTAATGCACGTTTATTCAAAGCAATAAAATAACTTGACTATCTCTGAAAAAGTGCATAATGTTTAAAATAATGTTTATAAACCAATTATAATTAATAAAGTTGCTTAAACAACCATAAACAAAACCGCATCATGTATTAGGGATATGGCAATATCAGATTTCCATGGTGCGAATAATTGATAATGCTTTTATCACGGTATACGGTGTTATCACGATATTGAAATTTAGTTGCAAAAAAGTGTTGTCATGATACAGTATAACAGATTTAATAGCTTTTTTCTTATAACCAAAATAACCGAACATTTAAATAAAATGAAGCAATATACAAAAGTGTATAGAGTTAAAAAAATGTACACTGATTAAAGGGCAAAAGACCAATAGGTATCACTTTACAATAAGACCTCATTAGTTAACATTAGATAATGCATTAACATTCACAATGAGCAATAGCTACATAACAGAAGATATTAATCTTGTCTAAAAAATACAACTCTTAGTTTATGTTAGCTCATTAACACAGTTGCAACTTTTGATTTTAACAATGTGCTATTAAATATTGTAAGTAACTAAGATTAATGAATGTTTAGAAGAATTTTTCATCGACAGTTTGTTTACTAATGTTAATGAAGCCCTAATGTAAAATGTGAACGAACAATTAAAAATCAAAACATTTTCAAACAATATCTAGGGCATTTTGTAGTCCAGATTAAAATGTAAAAATGTTTGAAAACAAATAGCCTATTAAGTCTAAATATTTAAAGTATTTGGCGCTGTGATGAACACTATAGCGAATACACAAGTATGAATGACTCTTTAAATTATTTAAACATGTTTCAGAAACAAAGTAGCACAGCTGCTTCGTTTCCAGGGTAACGGCTGCATTTCTGCTGTTCAGCGCCATCTGCTGTCAGAGAGTGAATGTGCGCTTTATCCAGAGCGTCTCTCATGCTTTACATCAGAGAGTCTTTGATGCAGCATACAGCGGTGTCGTGTATTGTGACCAGTTGATGGGAAACGTGTTCTTAAAATGCATTTAAAAATCGGAATAATTTGTAATAATTATCTGCATTTTGAAGTGCCCACGAGAACAATGTCATGCATATTCATTAGGGATGCACGATCATGATTTTTCTTGGCCGATACCGATTTTTTTACAAGCAAACTGGCCGATTCCGATACCGATTTCCGAATTTTTTTTTTTTATCTTTAAGCAACAAAGAAGAAAGAAGTAAAGTATTCATTAACAAGATGTTTATTTGGTATTTAATAGGCCAAACTGGCTTTTGGCTATTGAAAACCATAAAACCGTAACCATCTGAAATTAACGGCAGTGGCTGCACAGTAAGTAGCCTACATTCAATACAAACATAGATGGTACAGACATCAGCATTTAGCTTTTTGTTTTTGAATTGGGTTGAAACTACATAGAACTGGCCTTAATGAAAAGATTAACTGTAGCCATGTGAAATTAAAGGCAACAACTGCATAGTTCTACAGTCCACAACAACACAATCAACACACATTCAATAAGATGTTTCTTAATCAGCATTCAGTATTTTTAGTTTTTAAATTTGGTTTTAAATAATTAAAAAAAGGTCTTTACCAGTGAGACTAAATAAAAGTATGCTATGTAATAAATTATTCCAAAATGTTAAAATCAAATAATGTTGGTGGTAATAACAAAGATGCAAAGTGGTTCATTCGTCCAATTAAAAAAAAAAAAAAAAAAAAAAATTAAAAAAATAGAGTAATGATTCACATTTTTTTTTTTTTTTACTGGAGCCAATGAAAAATAAATTACTGTCTCAAGTAAAAAAAAATATAGATGTGATTCATTACCCTAAAATGTTTTAATTGGATGAATGAAACAGTTTTTTTTTTCAGTGATTTTTAAATCAATTTAAGTTGATGTAATTTTTAAGGTAAAATAAAAATAATCATCCTATACAGAACTGAACGTTTACTTCTGGCTTTTCAACGTGTACAAAAAAAAAAAAATTTGAGTCCTTTTCGTTTCTCATCCAACCAACACGCGAGAAGTTGAGCTGAACATCCCTTCACTGTCTGAGCTTGTGCTGGTAGCGGACAGGTACAGTACGCTCGCGCAACTTCAGTGCGTGTAGGAAATGGGCTCTTATTTTGTGCGCCAGTACACCAACAGCTGTTCACTTCCTGCTATCTGTGCCTCAGACATGTAACTCTGCACTTCCAGTGTCTGAACGACTGCCCGTGTCCTGCGCACAGATTTCGAAATACTTCCACACAAATGACATGATAGCGAATGATTACAATGTAGTCTGTGCACGCAGGCGCACTTCCGGAAAAATCGGCCGATTGCTGATCGCGTATTTTAAGCAAAAACCGTCCGGTTCCGATTTATGGCCGGTCAACCGGTGCATCCCTAATATTCATTATCGTGGGAAGTTCGGAATAGTTTGTTGTAATTATTTTTATTTTTAGTTGCATATGAGAACAATGTCATGCATATTCATTATCGTGGCATATCACAAAAACATGAAATGCAGTGGGATGGGGGGGGGACGCCATAAAGTCTCAATGTATTTTGTTAAAAGTTAAACTTACATTAGTTTTACATGGCTTTCTCTTTTGTGCGAGACGCGAGTGCAACGGTGATAGATGTCCCTCTAGAAAATGCAAAAAATATGTGTTCTGATATAATCTTTTTCCGCAATATTTGTAATGAACAACCCAGCAGCGCTGCATCTAGTGGGTTCAGCTGGACAGGATAACACATACATTATAATGCAACGACACTTACATCTTCATCCCATCTCGTGCGCCGCTGATAAGGTGTTTGTTTTTTTGTTTTTTGCAAAAAAAAATATTTTTGCCTTCGAATGTTGATTATTTTCAATTTTTTTGATTTTGGATGTTGATTATTTTTGATTCGTTGAATGAATTTTTTGGCATAAACCAAAATGAAAGCTTTAATTTATACAAAAACCAGATCATGGTCTTGTCAGATTTATAGTTTTTTTTTTTTTGTGGTGTTCAGGAGTGTCCAGAGGTGTGGGCTTCATTCGATTTGACCGGCGTGTTGAGGCTGAGGAGGCGATTAAAGGTCTGAACGGACAGAAGCCACCAGGTGCCACCGAGCCAATCACGGTGAAGTTTGCCAACAACCCCAGTCAGAAGAGCAGCCAGGCGCTGCTGTCCCACCTGTACCAGTCACCCAACAGACGTTACCCAGGACCGCTGGCGCAGCAGGCCCAGAGATTCAGGTACCCGCTGACACACACTCACTGCGCTGGAGCTGACCTTGACTCGAGTGTGGTTTCACTGTGTGTGTGTGTGTTTCAGGCTGGATAATCTGCTCAACATGGCATATGGAGTCAAGAGGTATGTTAATCTGAGCTGCTGCTTGTGGGAAGTCTATTAAAGCAATGAGTTTGTGATTTTTAGATATGGCAGGGCTCCAGACTAACTATACTTTTATAGTATCGTGCATTTAAAGATCATAAAATCCACAGGTATACCATGGCAGGAAGCAACAATATTGATTCTAGCTGCTATTTTTAAAATCCACAGGTATACCATGGCAGGAAGCAACAATATTGATTCTAGATGATATTTTCACAGTTGTATAATACATTGAGATGATGTGAAATACCAGTAAATACAGCGATAACCTAATGAACATTATAAACATGTATTTTACAACTCTAAATGTAACAACATTTAGAACATTAGTGAAAAATAATATAAAACAGTAGCATTTACACTTGACCCTCCATCACTTGCACTCTCTATTCGTTTTCTAACTGCTTGTTTAAAAAAAAAAAAAAAAAATTATATAATCTCTTTCTGTTCTATCTACATTTTCTTTCTGTGTATGTTTTTTTTTTTATTGTGTATGTAATTTGACAGTAGTTTGGAAAGTTTGTTAAATTTATTGGATTTCTTTGTTTTGTGATATCAGGACATAATAAAAAAACAACCTGGTCCTTGGCAGGTCTTCAAATTTGGAGAAAAAAACCTCAGATCAACATCATCACGTTACATATCACACCGTTATTTAATTAACATTAAGCCAAAATGGAAAACCCATGTGTGACAAAGTTAGGACACCCTGTGATTCAACTGCTTGTGTTTTCTGTATGACTTTATCAGTCTCTCGCATCGTTCTGGAAGAATTTTGTCCCACTCTTCTTTACAATGTTGCTCCAGTGTATTGAGGTTTGAGGGCATTTGTTTATGCAGTTTTCACCACGTGATTTGAGTCAGGAGACTGGACTGGACTATTGTAACCCCTTGATTCTTTTATTTTCAGCCGTTCTGTTGTAGATTTGCTGCTGTGCTTGGGATCATTGTGCTGTTGCTTCACCCAAGCTTTAGCTGTCGGACAGATGTCCTCACATTTAACTCTAGAATACTTTGGGATACAGAGAAGTTCACGGTGGATTCAGTGATTCAATGACCAGCCCATAATCTTGAGTCCTCCACCAGCATGTGTGACTTCTGTTATGAGGTGTTTGTGCTGATATGCTCTTTAGGTTTTCACCAAACGTGCTTTTGTGCATTATGGCCAAACATCTCCACTTTGGTCTTGTCTGTTCAAAGGACGTTGTTCTAGAAGTGTTCTGGTTTGTTTAGGTGAAACTTTGCAAACCATAAGCTTTCATTTGCAGACAGTTAAAGTTATTTGATTAGCAGTGCCTGAACGTTACTTACCCTCTTAATTTTTATGTTAACAGTACGGCTGTCCTCACTTTGTCACAAATGGCATTTCCATTTTGGCTTTATTTTTGTTAAATAATGGCACGGTGCAGTAGTCGTGTTGTTCAACTGAGGTTTTATTTTCCCAGTTGTAAAACCTGTCGAGAACAAAAACAAACAAACAGGAGCTCTGGTATCTTCTTAACCCGCAGTGCTTAGTCATAGCCAATACAGCATCAATTTTTTTCTAGATTTTTTTATATATATATTATATATATATATATATATATATATATATATATATATATATATATATATATATATATATATAGAATATATATATAGATATATATAAAAAAATCTAGAAAAGTTGATATATATTATTAAGTATATATATATTTTAAAATGTTTGCTGCAATGTTAAACAATGCTACTTGTATAAACATTGCATTTTGAGAGGGGAAAAAAAATAGGCTAAGTTGCGTATATAATGTAGGCTAAAATGTCGGTAAAGTAAAATGTTTAGAAACATTATAAACAGCTAAAGTTCTCTTCTCTCCACAACAAATGCTTTAAAGTTAAGGTGATTTAAATCGTTTAGGCTATTTAAACGTCTAGCCAAATAATAATTAATTAAAGGTGAAACTGATGCCTATCTCTCTTATACAGCATGAATCCAAATGTCTCCACAACAAATGTGGCAACTGGATGCTTAAATATTTTTTTTGTAGCATATTGGGATTTGTACTTCAATTGTAGCTGGATGCTAAAACGTACCATTGTACAACGGAGCAGTGTTACTTTTTATGTTTCTTTAACTGTTGTTTATTTTGGTAGTTGGTGTGATGTGGTGTTTCTGTTTGTGTTTGGTTGTGTGGTGTTGTGTGGTTGTACCAATGCTGATTGTACAACGGAGCAAAATAAATATAACTATAAAAAATAAATAAAACTGTAACAATGCTGTTTGGTTATACAGCATTTGCCGTCTTGTTTTCCTTCCGTGAACTTTGGATCACGTCAGTCTTGTCCGAAACTTAGCACATTTCTTTCTTCGTTTTGTTAATCTGTCAATTAGGGATGTCAGCGATTAATCGATGATGCAATCGATTAAAGCAATCGTGGTCGATTAACCTGTTTGATTCTGGGCTGCGTGCAGCTCGTGTGCAAAACACATGCGAGTGGCTGTGAGTGACGGTATATACACGCATCAACATTCATTCATAATGTACAAATTAAGCTTTTAATGTGATTTAAACTTTAAAAGTACCATCAAAATAGAAACAACACAAAGTTATTCAACATGGAAAGCAATAGAAATTAAAGTGAGAGAGAGAGTTTATCGATCATGGAAATGATCGAAAATTGACATCCCTACTGTCAATGATTTAAGTGAAATATATTTCATGTATAGGCCTATATATTCCTTTTTATGTAAGCCTATAGTTTTATTTGTTTTCTCCGTTCACAGAAGCGCTGCAGGTGCGTGTGATCTGTTTAATTCATCTTACACTATCATCGGATAAAAGTGCATCACAGAAGCGCTGCAGGTGCGTGTGATCTGTTTACCTACGACAGCGTCACATTTGCAGGCCATACTACTTCAATTCCTGATCACTTGACAGCAAATTTCAAATATTAGAGTTAAATGGAACGATAAAATAACGTTATTAACCAGTTAATGCCCATTTTCAAATATGTTCGCAACTATAAAATTAGATTTTAGTGTCTGGTTCTGTTTGTCAAAATTTCATTTGTTTTCGGTTTTCATTTTTGTTCTTTGAACCGCTTCAGAGCCCTGGTTTCGACTGCTTATACGTCCTTATTTGTAAGTCGCTTTGGATAAAAGCGTCTGCTAAATGACTAAATGTAAATGCATTCATTATAAATTACACAGTATTAGAAATACTAAGTTCAAACAAGTTTAAAGTCAAACTGAAACAACCGGCAGATAGGAAATGTGCTATACAAATTATAATAATAAAATTATACAAATCTTGAGCTCTTGAATCTCTCATTCAACACAAAGCCAAATGTGTTCACTTTGTGCATGTTTTGCAGGCTTGACCTTAATTACATTGACACATTTCTGTGGAATGTAAATTTCAGCATCAGGGTTTTTCTGGTTTAAAATAAAGTGGTGGTGGTGGTACCATCCTGATGATGTGCACACATTGTATCCACCCTTTAATTGCCAGAAACAAACACTTTTTACATGCAACATATTTTAGGTGCTCTAATAAGTAGATAATTGAAGAAAGCTATAATTAAGTTACATGTTACAAAAACAAACCTGTTGAACATTAAATACAACATAACTGCCAAAAGGGGCCCTTTTTATAAGATTAATACTATGATTACTCAAATCTCACTTTAGACCACTATCGAGTGTTTATTGACTTAATGTGGACTTTTTAAAATAAGTTATTTGTGGTCTTTTATATTAAGATAATTGCTTCGCATTTCTAATGTAAACATTAATTATTATGAAAATACCCACCCAAAAATCACATACAGACTATATACTATCATAATAATGTTTATTTGGTTTTTTTTATTTTTTGGAATTTTTTGTGTGTTTTTTGTGGGAGGAGGTGTGGGGGTGTATTTTTTTGTTGTCTATAAGAGGTGTCTGAAATTGTAAATTTTAAGACAATATCTCCGTTTGCATTGAACTTTAAGCTTCGTAACTTTGCAGATATTGTTTATGCTCAAACAGCAACATTACACACTGATGTTAAAAAAGTGAAATCACAATCAACCACACCTTTAAGACAAATTATAAATGAAAACCGCCTCAAATTCTCTATGCAGGAAAAACCCTGAGTTTAAGATGTCAGAATTTGAAAATATTCTGGAAATACATTTTCTATAAAACTGGTATTTATGAAAAACACAAACAAATAAATAAATACACTTCCATAGCTTCATAAATACTTATTTGTGTCCTAATTCAAAATATGCATTCATTAATATACATTAATATATAGCTTTCAGTATGAATGTAACACATTTCTGGCTAAATACTGTGATTTCTGGATTGAAAAGCATAATACACAAATGATTTCTCTGGTTTTCAGCATCAGTTCTGTTAAGCATGTCAGTGCAGTTTTTCTCACTAAACTAGTTTAATTACAGAGATACTTTCGGTTTGTAATGGAGACTAATGAACTAATCACTAAACAATTACTCACATTTTCGAAAATCTGTGTGCAGATTGAGACTCCATCACTTTTTATAATCACTGAATCCATCACTACAGATCAGCCTGAGCTAAATGTCATAAATGATCCATTCTAGACTGTGCATTAACACTAATTTACACTGTCTTTATCTACATTTTTTTTTTTTTCTTGAAATAAATATTAATATATTTAAAAAGTAAATAAAAACATATATTGTGTATTTTTGTTTATATATAACGGGTATGTTACACACTACTGAGGGAAACAAGTATGGATGCTTGGCCGTGTACTTGTTTAGAAAATAGCCTTTATTGCCGTTTTAACTGAAATAGTTTTTGTGTCTGTTTCTGGCAGTAGATTCTCACCCATGACCATTGACGGGGTCACCAGCCTGGCAGGCATCAACCTCCCGGGTCACGCCGGCACAGGCTGGTGCATTTTTGTGTATAATCTGGCGCCGGATGCTGACGAGAACATCCTCTGGCAGATGTTTGGCCCGTTTGGTGCGGTGACTAATGTAAAGGTCATTCGAGACTTCAACACAAACAAGTGCAAAGGATTTGGCTTCGTGACCATGACAAACTACGACGAGGCTGCTGTAGCAATCGCCAGTTTGAATGGGTACCGGCTCGGCGACCGGGTTTTACAGGTCTCCTTCAAGACAAACAAAACACACAAGGCCTGATTGTGTGACATTATGCAAACATGACTTTACATAGATGACAGAAAATATTTCATGTGTTTTTTTTTTTGTTTTGTTTTTTTTTTCTTAAAATATTTTATGTTTTAAAACATGCGTTTAAAGATTTAAGTAGAATAACAGCCGACTGTTTAAGTTTGTTTATTTTGATGTATAATGTTGAAGGTGACCTCCATGAGGCTGAGATGGAGAGCTTTCCCGTGTCGGTGTTCCCATCTCTCCTCATGAGCGTCTGCGGTGCAGTCCACTGCATGTGAGTGCATGAATCTTTAGTTGAACTTTTTCAGTTTTCTTTGCGCTAATGACTATCTTTATGTTGAATATTTAAATAAGTATAAAACGAGATGTACATGTTCTTTTCTGTTTGAAATAATTTTGTTATTTTGTTTTTATTGTTCAGTACATCAATAAACATGTTGAAGGGAAGACATTCTGTATTTTGGTTGATGCTAATTTGTTCTTTTTATTGTACCTGCTAGGGCTCCACAATTTGGGAAAAATAGTTAAATTAAAATTGTGATGATGGTAATTTTTATTTAATTAATTCTTTTTTTTTTTTATTACAATCGACTAATCTCTTTTTCAGCTAAATGTTATTTTTGTGGTCACAAAAATAATTGCAGTACTAATGGACTAGAGCATGTAGCGAGATCAGGAGTCATTTAAAAGTGATCTGCCAGCAGTTACGGAATCAAAAACGTGTTATGTCATGTTAAATATGTCATGTAATTTTTGCACCAAAGTTTTATTAACTTAACACCAACACAACTGTTCTTAACAAATAAATACAATTACACATACAGTGGGGAACATATTTATTTGATCCCCTGCTGATTTTGCAAGTTTGCCCACTTACAAAGAAATGAAGGGTCTGTGATTTTTTATTTTTTATTTTTTTTAGGTTTATTTTAATGGATAGAGGCAGAATATCAACCAAAAAATCCAGAAAAAAATACCTTATATAAAGGTTAGAGATTTATTTGCGTTTCAGTGAGTGAATAAGTATTTGATCCCCTACCATCCAGCAAGAATTCTGGCTCCCACAGATTGGTTATGTGCCCATGTGGAACACAGATTAGTCCTGCCACTTTACAAAGTTACTCCTAATGTCAGCTTGTTAGGTGTATAAGACACCTGTCCACACAATCTGTATCTTCCATTCCAACCTCTCCCACCACCATGGACAAGACCAAAGAGCTGTCAAAGGATGTCAGAGACAAGATTGTAGATCTGCACAAGGCTTGAATGGGCTACAAGACCATCAGCAAGAAGCTTGGTGAGAAGGAGACAACTGTTGGTGCGGTTATTCAGAAATGGAAGGAAAAAAAAAAAAACATCAATCAGTCTTGGTCTGGAGTCTCCGTGCAAGATCTCACCTCATGGGGTAAGGATGATCATGAGAAAGATGAGGGATCAGCCCCAAACTACATGGGAGGAGCTTGTTAACAGATCTTAAGGCAGTTGGGACCACAGTCAGAAAGCAAACCATTGGTAAAACACTACGCCACAGTGGACTGAAATTCTGCAGCGCCTGCAAGGTCCACCTGCTCAAAAAGGCACATGTAGAGGCCTGTTTAAAGATTGCCAATGAACATCTAAATGATTTGGAGAAGGCTTGGGACCAAAACTGAGCTCTTTGGCATTAGCCTCAACGTGTTTGGAGGGAGAGAAATAATGATTATGACCCCAAGAACACCATCTCTACAGTCAATCCTCTGCTAATGATACAGGATGATTTCACTGATTGAGGGGCAAATGGATGGGGTCATGTACTGTAAACTATTAGATGAGAACCTTCCCTTTGAAGATGGGTCTTCCGGCATGACAATGACCCGAAACCAGGGCTTAATTTGTGCCGGAACAAGCCGGAGCCAGCACCTCATTTTTGTGGATCTCCCCCTCCTCCAGGGGCGGCGTTTCCATATGGCAAAGTAGAACCCACAATGAAAGATGCTAAAACGTACATATTTTACGAGTTGCACAATTCGTATGAATTTGTACGAATAACCTACACCTAACCCCGCCCCTAAAACTCCCCATCACTGGGGTCTAGACAAATCGTACAAAATCGAGTGAGGTCGTACGAATTGGTCGTGAGATTGTGGTGTTTATTGTTTCGCAGCAGCATGCTGCGTGCAGTCAGCACAGCTGAACAGTTCCTCATTCAAATACATGCAATAGGCTCAAGCTTGCGCAAAGCACCAGCAAAAGTAATTACCATAAATGTGTCGGGGAAACAGTAAGGATATATTTAAATTATTTACTAATAAACTAGTGTTTTCTGAGTCTGTGTCGCAAGGATAAAGTTGCCGATCCTGACTAGCCATCTCATTAGACTCGCCTTTAGAGAGAAGTGCATCTTTAAGGATTATAATTATAATGAAAGTTTTTGTTTTCAATGCGTTTTATTTCATTAAGTAGTCATTTAAAGCTTACTTTAGATATATTTATCATGTCTGTGAGGCATATTTTCGCTTATTTGAGTTTCGGTTCATTTTTGTACTCCTGTTAAAGACAAGACAGGCAGAAAGCACATTGTTTGTTTTCTTTATTTTATAAAAGCACAACATTTTGTTGATATTGTGAGTGCAAACAAATAAAAGACCCTTTACGGTTACGGATGATGTATTACTCAGTCGTAACTTTGTGCAAAAATGACGGTGTATCTACTGAAAAAAATGCAAGTGATCACGCTGGCGTCTCCATGTCCTGAAGCGTCTCCACACAAACTATTGGAAATAGTGCACATTTATCTGGTTCTAACATTTAAATATTGTTGTATGCTTGAACTATTTTATATCTATAGATTTTATTTTAGGCGAGTCGTAATGATTTGAGAAGGCTAAATCGATCAAACATAGGCTCACTGTCTGCCGCTTGGTCATTAATTAAAAAAAAACTAAAACTTATATTTAACGAACAAAAAAAGCTCCAAACGTTTTTCGAAATTGACTTAATAAAAAAACGAAACAATAACTTTGCTATTACATACAAAACTGAATTATTTTAATAGCTGAAACAGTAATATAAGCTGTTTAGGGAGAAGGGGAAAAAAAAGACTGGCTCGGGCTGGTAATTCTGATAAGCTGTCGGACATGGGCCGGGCTAGGGCCTAAATTTGAGGCCCCGGTTGGGCTCTGTGGCAGAGTATAGCAGTTGCCATACCCTAACCCAGTCAGATGTGTCATGAAAAACTATCCAAACTTCATATCCCTATTATAATTCGTTATTATTTTAAATGAGGGTTTTACAAATATTTAACCAATGATAAGTGTTAAAAAGAGCTTGTCAGTAAAACTGTGTAACGCCATTGGATCCTCAAGCTCTCAGCGAAACCTCACCCCACCTCCATTCAGATTTACACGCCACGTCGCAATGCAAGGTTAAACAAATAATTGTTTGTATAGAACAGCATTTTCTTTACTCAAACACTGTCTGTAAAGGCTAATGTTTTTGTGTGTTTGAAGACTGGAGAAGTAGGTTATTTGCCGTCTGGCCATTATACTTTTGTACGTTTTAACTATCCTGTTCATAAGCGCTTAATCATTTATATCATGAGATTTTTTTGGATTGTTTTATTAAAGAAGAAAATGTGTGCACATATAGAGAAAATATAATGTGAAAGTTTTTGTGAGATTTTATTGTGATGTGCTTTTGTCTGATGTGGAGATTTTATTTTGAGACAAAACACAGATCTCCTCATTCACTGGCAAAAACCTTGTTAACTCAATTTGAGCTTGTTTTTCATACAGCCTAATGTTAAGTGCAAGTGTCTGATACTACACCAACACTGACGACGCAGTGTTGTTTAATCATTGACTCCACACCCCCCCCACCCTCTTATTTTAGAGTGTGTCATGAAATTGTTTTATTTGTTAACACCCACAACAGACATCATATGGTGTGTATTTGGTTGCTTAAGCTCAACAAACTACGAAAAATAACTCTTAATAATAATACTCGTGAGGCGGCTTTATACGTGCAAACTTTGTATCTGACTGTGAGGGCACATAATAATACAGCCTTTGGAGCACGCAAGTACCAAATGGCTTAAAACACTTAAAAAGGTGTGCAAATTATTATTTTTTTGTGACCATGCAACAATGACCCGATTAGTCAAGTGACAGTTCTGTCAGCTGTCCCGAAATGCGAGTGAAAGTCTTGTATCGCAGCATGCAGCAAGTAGATGTAGTGCAGACAAGATGCGCTGATGTGAAGCACGCTCTGAGAGAGCTTATGGATTCAAACGCTGGTATCGAATGACTGACTTAATCTTATAGTTTGTGTGGATTTATTTTATTTATTATTCAAACCTACATGCTATGTTGAATAAATGCAGGAATTTCCCTCATTATAAACTTGAAAGCTGTGACAATTATTAAAACCACACAGTCCCCGACCGAAATTGCATGGCATTTCCAGGTTATTCATGACCTTACAGACCCTAAAAGCAACTGATGCATGCTATTAATCACTTAAACTGGTCCACCTATGTGATTACGAGAATGCTCCATTACCGCTCCCTTCTGTAATCACATGCCGGCTCCGTTACCCCGCTTTGTTCCGGGACCTCACAATATACAAATTAAGCACTGCCCGAAACATACCACCAAGGCAACAAAGGATTGGCTTAAGAAGAAGCACTTTATGGTCATGTAGTGACCTAGCCAGTCTCCAGACCTCAGTCCTATAGAAAATCTGTGGAGGGAGCTGAAGCTTCCAGTTGCCAAACAACAGCCAAGAAACTGTCTGTAAAGAGAAGTGGACCAAAATCCCTCCTGAGATGTGTGCATATCTGGTGACCAACTAGTCAATTCAAGTTTATTTATATAGCGCTTTTAACAATACAGATTGTGTCAAAGCAACTATACAGCATTAATTAGGAAAATAGTGTGTCAATAATGCAAAATGACAATAGTAAACAATAATTTTTCAATTAAAGGCCGTTCATTGTGGAATTCAGTGATGTCATCATCCAGCTCGGTTCAGTTTAAATGGTGTCTGTGCAATCAAGTTTTGTGTATGTGTGTGTGTGTGTGTATGTGTGTGTATATTATTTATTTATATATATATATATATATATATATATATATATATATATATATATATATATATATATATATATATATATATATATATATATATATATATATAATATACACACACACAAAGTAAAATAGAAAGCTATTGTTTTTCTTTTATAATAAAATGAGTAGATAAAAAGTAGAATTTAAATGTCATTTATATATACTGAACAAAATTATGAACAACACTTGTTTTTGCCCCCATTTTTCATGAGCTGAACTCAAAGATCTAAGACTTTTTCTATGTACACAAAAGCCTATTTCTCTCAAATATTGTTCACAAATCTGTCTAAATCTGTGTTAATGAGCAATTCTTCTTTGCCGAGATAGTTCATCCACCTGACAGGTGTGACATATCAAGATGCTGATTAGACAGCATGATTATTGCACAGTTAAGTCACCTTTATTTATATAGCACTTAATACAAAACAGATTGTCTCAAAGCAACTGAACAACATTAATTAGGAAAACAGTGTGTCAATAATGCAAAATGACAGTTAAAGGCAGTTCATCATTGAATTCAGTGATGTCATCATGCAGCTCAGTTCAGTGTAAATAGTATCTGTGCAATAATTTTCAATCAAGTCAACGATATCGCTGTAAATGAAGTGTCCCCAACTAAGCAAGCCAGAGGTGACAGCGGCAAGGAACCAAAACTCCATCGGTGACAGAATGGAGAAAAAAACCTTGGGCTCAGTCGGGGGGCCAGTTCTCCTCTGACCAGACGAAACCAGCAGTTCAATTCCAGGCTGCAGCAAAGTCAGATTGTTCAGAAGAATCATCTGTTTCATGTGGTCTTGTCCCGGTGGTCATCTGAGACAAGGTCTTTACAGGGGATCTGTCTCTGGGGCTCTAGTCCTGGTCTCCGCTGTCTTTCAGGGCTGTAGAGGTCCTTTCTAGGTGCTGATCCACCATCTGGTATGGAAACAGGGATACGTTTGTGTGTATGGTGACCTCGGAATAAGAGAGAAACAGACTAATATTAGCGTAGATGCCATTCTTCTAACGATGTAGCAAGTACATTGTGTGTTATGGGAAGTGTTCCCGGTTCCGGTTTACCTAATTAATGCAGCCTAAAAATCCTTAATGGATTTGGATATTAGAAGCGTATTAGTGTGTTATGTGTAAGCCAGGTTAAAGAGATGAGTCTTTAATCTAGATTTAAACTGCAAGAGTGTGTCTGCCTCCCGAACAATGTTAGGTAGGTTATTCCAGAGTTTAGGCGCTAAACAGGAAAAGGATCTGCCACCCGCAGTTGACTTTGATATTCTAGGTATTATCAAATTGCCAGAGTTTTGAGAACACAGCGGACGTGGAGGACTATAATGTAACAAGAGCTTGTTCAAATACTGAGGTGCTAAACCGTTCAGGGCTTTATAAGTAATAAGCAAGATTTTAAAATCTATACAATGTTTGATAGGGAGCCAGTGCAGTGTTGACAGAACTGGGCTAATATGGCATTCTTCCTGGTTCTAGTACGAACTCTAGCTGCTGCATTTTGGACTAGCTGGAGTTTATTTAGCGTGCAGAACAACCACCCAATAAAGCATTACAATAAACTAACCTTGAGGTTATAAACACATGGATTAACATTTCTTCATTTTATATTGAGAGCATAGGCCATAATTTAGATATATTTTTGAGATGGAAAAATGCAGTTTTACAAATGCTAGAAACCTGGCTTTCTAAGGAAAGATTGCTATCAAATAGCACACCTAGGTTCCTAACTGATGACTAAGGCCGGGTTCACACCGCAAGCTGCAGCAGAGCAGAAGCAGCGCGTTCGCAGCAGGTAGGCAGAGCGGAAGCAGCGCGCGGCTGTTTTGCTTTCACACCGGCAGCGGAGGCAGCGCGCAACTGAACAGCGGATTTTGGACAGAGTACTGTCAATTGGTTCCAGTTGAATCAATTTTGTTTTTTTCTTGAAGAGAACAATAATTCTACAATTTCACACATTGGTTTTATGTAGCCAACACATGTTTTCTGCTGAACATTCCAATGTATTAGAGGAAAGTGGCAGGCTAGAACCTAGAACTGTAAGTACTTTGACATATCTTAACATATAATAATATTATTTATATATATATTTATTTTATTGGAGGAATATATATATATATATATATAATCCGAATTATATTTATTATATTAGCTCTTACCTTCATGAAAAACTCTTTTATATGTTGTTACACAGAATATCTGACACATCAAATACATACATTACCCATCATAAAAAGCTTATAGATAGCCTAATTCGTAAATGTATATGGCAAACTTCTTAACAGAGACAATGTAAATGAGCAAACTCTCGAAAATAGAAAAAAAGACACAGATCATAGATGTCTATACTGTAGCTATGTGTGCTAGGCCTATATTAATCTATGCTATTTGCCTATCTATATTGAGTTGTTTGCTCGTGTGCCAGCGAAAGCGTCAAAAACACTATAAAATTATTTACCATCTGCACTAAGAGCTGCTGAACATCCGTTCTTCTCAGGGTTCGAATTACGGGGGAGCTAAGGGGAGCTCGGCTCCCCTGAAAAGGACCTGGGCTCTCCTGAAAGCCTACTTTGAGACATTTAGGGGGAGCTCTAAAACACTGCCCATTTTTTGTGTCGCATATAGATTTTGATTTTCTGTACATTAAGGTTCCTGAAATAAATGATGATATTAAAAATGTGTCAATGTTGTGTGTTTATTCGCTCATTACATTACTATTTCTGAACACTATTTTCCGCTGTGTCTCCTGCTTTGACCATCCATGCGTGGCAGCGCTGCACTGAAATTACTATGTTTACGTCACCACTTGAACTTCTCACTGAGTTGGTATTTGAATGTTAGCTTAACTTCAAGTTCAAGTGTCAAAAAGAAAGCAGCCAAACCTCAGTCAATTTGGATTTACAAAAACAAACGAAGAGGAGTGATGACAGCGCACCAGCAACAACTAGCTTGCCGGTGATACCGCCGCCGCCGCTAAAAGTTGCTGCTATCCTGGGTTTACAGGACGGAAAGCAAAGACAGAAGACCCCAGGCCTCTGTGGTCACTTCTGATTTAAGGTAAGAATCATGGAATTACTTACTTGATCTGTGCGTTTGTGAGGATTGGCCCTAATCCTATTTAATATTGATGTTTTTTTTTTATGATTGTTATGTGAGTTATTCTGTTTTTTTATCATGATTTGCATGATGTAGGCCTAAGCGCGGTTGATTCAGAACCGTGGACAGAGCTGTTTGCCCTAACACTAACAACACTGACTGACGCTTGTGTTTTAAAGTAAACGGTTTAATAAGTAAACAATAGGTTTACTGTAAACCTATTGTTTTAAATGCCCTAACATGCACCAAAAGCGTTAAAGTCAGTCAGGGAGGATCGGAAAATAGGGCTCCCCCGAAAGCCACTTTGTAATTCGAACCCTGGTTCTTCTGCCAATATATAGGCCTCGTTATAAGAATACGACTACTACTACTAATAATAAATAAATCTCTAAGGCTAAACTAGCAGTATAAATATTTAAAGTTGTTTTTGTATTTAGGCCAAAAAGTTTATTTTTGGATAGAACTGTAAGTACTTTGACAGATTTTGTTATATATATTAATAATAAAACTATAGAAAAATATGTGAATTTAAATCTCATACATTTGTAATGTCATTTGCTAAAAACACAGTAGATATCATTAATGCAAATTTTGGGGAAAATTACTTTTTCGTGTCAGTACATGTGTATTTTGCCCATGATCATTGTCACTTTATCTTCTATACATATTTTTAATATTAATTTTCTTTCCTAACATACTCCAGTTCTTGTTAAAACACCTTAGATGTGCTTATTTTGTGCATTTAGAGCACTTTTTGTGTGAAATCATATTTATTTTGTCCATCAAAGGTGTACTTTCACTTTAACTGAGCGTCAGCAGCGCAGCAAAAATAGACCCAGTGCCGAAACGATCGCGGCACTGCTGCTTCTGCTCTGCTCCTGCAACGCTCTGCCACGCAGCCTCTGCGTGCGGTGTGAACGCTCTCATCTGTTAACATAGGCACCGAAAAAAATATGCGCTGCTTCTGCTCTGCTGCCGCTTGCGGTGTGAACCCGGCATAAGAATTGACAGCGCAGCCATCAAGTCTTAGACAGCGTTCTAGGTTATTACATGCAGAGTTTTTAGGTCCTATAATTAACACCTCTGTTTTTTCAGAATTTAGTAGTAAGAAATTACTCGTCATCCAGTTTTTGCATATCGACTATGCATTCCATTTTCAAATTGGTATGTTTCGCTGTGGGTTATAGAAATATAGAGCTGAGTATCATCAGCATAACAGTGAAAGCTAAGACCGTGTTTCCTGATGATATCTCCCAAGGGTAACATGTAAAGCGTGAAGAGTAACGGCCCTAGTACTGGTATTGTGATAGCTATGATACCTCTTCATTTACTGCTACGAATTCATGGCGGTCATATAAGTACGATTTAAACCATGCTGATGCACTTCCATTAATGCCAACAAAGTTTTCTAGTCTATGCAAAAGAATATTGTGGTCAATTGTGTCGAACACAGCACTAAGATCCAATAGCACTAATAGAGAGATACAACCATGATCAGATGATAAGAGCAGGTCATTTGTAACTCTAAGGAGAGCAGTCTCAGTACTATGATATGGTCTAAATCCTGACTGGAAATCCTCACAGATATCATTTTTCTCTAAGAAGGAATATAATTGTGAGGATACTACCTTTTCTAGTATCTTGGACAGAAAAGGGAGATTCGAGATCGGTCTGTAATTAACTAGTTCTTTGGGGTCAAGTCGTGGGTTTTTTTTCGTTAATTTATCCACTGTATTGAATAAATACCTGGGGTTATGTTTGTTTTCTTCCAAAAGAGATGAAAAGTAATCAGATCTAGCAGTTTTTAATGCTTTTCTGTAGGATAGATTACTTTCCCGCCAAGCAATACGAAATACCTCTAGTTTTGTTTTCCTCCAGTTGCGCTCCATTTTCGGGGCTGCTCTCTTTAGGGTGCGAGTGTGCTCATTATACCACGGTGTCAGACTGTTTTCCTTAACCTTCCTTAAGCGTAAAGGAGCAACTGTATTTAATATGCTAGAAAAGAGAGAGTCCATAGTTTGTTACATCAAGTTGTTCTGAGGTTTTGGATATGCTAAGGAATTGGGATACATCAGGAAGATTACTTACAAAGCAGTCTTTTGTGGTAGAAGTGATGGTTCTACCATACTTGTAACAAGGTGTAAAATTTACAGGTTTAGCTATGTGAAGTTTGCACAAAACTAAATAATGATCTGAGATATCATCGCTTGGCTGCATAATTTCCACACCATCAGTTCCATGTGACAGTATTAAATCTTGAGAATGATTTCGACAATGAGTAGGTCCTGAGACGTGTTGTCTAACCCCAATAGAGTTCAGAATGTCTATAAATGCTGATCCCAATGCATCTTTTTCATTATCAACATGGATATTAAAATCACCAACAATTAAAACTACAGTATCTGCAGCCAGCACTAACTCGGATGTAAAATCAGCAAACTCTTCAATAAAGTCTGTATGGTGCCCTGGTGGCCTGTATACAGTAGCCAGTACAAACATCACAGGGGATTTATCATTAACACTTGTTTCTCTGGATATTGTTATATGAAGCACCATTACTTCAAATGAGTTATACTGAGGAATCCTGAAAACATTGTTATAAATTGAAGCAACACCTCCCCCTTTACCTTTTGGACGTGGCTCATGTTTATAACAGTAATCTTGGGGTGTAGACTCATTTAAAATAATGTAATCATCAGGTTTTAGCCAGGTTTCTGTCAAACAGAGCACATCTAGATTATGATCAGTGATAATATCATTTACAAAAAGTGATTTCGTAGAAAGGGACTTGATATTCAATAAGCCAAGCTTTATCATTTGTTTATCCGTATTGCATCTTTTTTTTTATTTGTTGAACCTTAATTAAATTGTTACTCTTAAATTGGTTTGGACGTTTTTTGTTTTTTCTAGTTCGGGGAACAGACACAGTCTCTATAGTGTGATATCTAGGTGAAAGAGTCTCTATGTGCTGAGAAATAACTGATTTCTGTGATGTGAGGCGGCTAATAGATGGTCGGTTTAGCCAGTCTGTCTGCTTCCTGACCTGGGCCCAAGTTAGTCAAGTACAAACTCTAAGACTATGTGCCATATTTCTAAAGAGAAGAGTGGCACCACCCCAGGAGGGATGAAGACCATCTCTTTTCAACAGGTCAGGTCTGCCCCAAAAGTTTGTCCAATTGTCTATGAAACCAATGTTATTCTGCGGGCACCACTTAGACATCCAGCCATTGAGTGATGACAATCTACTATGCATCTCATCACCACAGTAAGCAGGGAGGGGACCAGAGCATATTACAGTGTCTGACATCATGCTTGCAAGTTCACACACCTCTTTAATGTTATTTTTAGTGATCTCCGACTGACGAAGTTGAACATCATTAGCGCCGGCGTGAATAACAATCTTACTGTATTTACGTTTAGCATTAGCCAGCACTTTTAAATTTGTGAAGATGTCAGGCGCTCTGGCTCCCGGTAAACATTGGACTATGGTGGCTGGTGTCTCTATTTTCATGTTCCGTAAAATAGAATTGCCAATAACTAGAGGACTTTCATCAGGTTTCTCAGTGGTGCTTCACTGTGTGTGTGCGAACCTGTTTAATGTTTTGATTGGAACAGAAGAGCGGTGTTTTGTCTCGCGATTATGTCGCCTCACATTCACCCAGTTGCCCTGCTGCAGAGGCACTGTTACCAGAACCGAGCAATGTACAGGACTCCCTAAATTAGTCGCATCCAAAGCCGTATCTAGAGCAGAGTCCTGCACGGGTCCATTTTTGGAGACCCGCTCCTCCCCCGCCTGTACCCGCAAAGTTCAGCACCAGATCCGGCCAGTCTCCTGTGATAATATCAAAATTAAATCTGCACCCGCCCAAACGCGTTAATATTTGGCCCGTTACCCGATCCGTGCCCGCGATAAATCGCACACGCTAAAATCATTCCAATTAAAGTGCTTTATTTTTTATATCGCACTTCTCTCAACATCACATAAGCTTCATGAATGGGCTAATGAAACAGGCTAAAGTGCGCTTTGTTTTGCGCAATTCAAGTAGCCTATCATCGGCACCTTAATAGGCTATGGAACCTGATAACTATACGCAAATAGACCTATTAATGAAAAAAAAAGAACCGAAAAAGAACTGAAAACCAGTCAGTATGTGTTGTGACCACCATTTGTCTCATGCAGTGCAACACATCTCATTCGCATTTAGTTGATCAGGTTGTTGATTGTGGCCTGTGGGATGTTGGTCCACTCCTCTTCAATGGCTGTGCGATATTGCTGGATATTGGCAGGAACTGGAACATGCTGTTGTACAGGTGCATCTCAATAAATTAGAATGTCATGGAAAAGTTCATTTATTTCAGTAATTCAACTCAAATTGTGAAACTTGTGTATTTAAATTCAATGCACACAGACTGAAATAGTTTAAGTCTTTGGTTCTTTTAGCTCACATTTTGGCTCACATTTTATAGCAAAACCCCACCAATTCACTATCTCAACAAATCAGAATATGGTGACATGCCAATCAGCTAATCAACACAAAACACCTGCAAAGGTTTCCTGAGCCTTCAAAATGGTCTCTCAGTTTGGTTCACTAGGCTACACAATCATTGGGAAGACTGCTGATCTGACAGTTGTCCAGAAGACAATCATTGACACCCTTCACAAGGAGGATAAGCCACAAACATTCATTGCCAAAGAAGATGGCTGTTCAACAGAGTGCTGTATCCAAGCATGTTAACGGAAAGTTGATTGGAAGGAAAAAGTGTGGAAGAAAAAGATACACATTCAACCAAGAGAACTGCTGCCTTATAAGGATTGTCAAGCAAAATCGATTCAAGAATTTGAGTGAACTTCACAAGGAATGGACTGAGGTTGGGGTCAAGGCATACAGATGTGTCAAGGAATTTGGCTACAGTTGTCGTATTTATCTTGTTAAGCCACTCCTTAACCACAGACAACGTCAGAAGCTTCTTACCTGGGCTAGAGAGAAGAAGAACTGGACTGTTGCCCAGTGGTCCAAAGTCCTCTTTTCAGATGAGAGCAAGTTTTGTATTTCATTTGGAAACCAAGGTCCTAGAGTTTGGAGGAAGGGTGGAGAAGCTCATAGCCCAAGTTGCTTGAAGTCCAGTGTTAAGTTTCCACAGTCTGTGATGATTTGGGGTGCAATGTAATCTGCTGGTGTTGGTCCATTGTGTTTTTTGAAAGCCAAATTCACTGCACCCGTTTACCAAGAAATTTTGGAGCACTTCATGCTCCCTTCTGCTGACCAGCATTTTGGAGATGCTGATTTCATTTTTCAGCAGGAGTTGGCACCTGCCCATATTGCCAAAAGCACCAAAAGTTGGATAAATGACCATGGTGTTGGTGTGCTTGACTGGCCAGCAAACTCACCAGATCTGAACCCCAAAGAGAATCTATGGGATATTGTCATGAGGAAAATGAGAAACGAAGAGACCAAAAAATGCAGATGAGCTGAAGGCCACTGTCAAAGAAACCTGGGCTTCCATACCACCTCAGTAGTGCCACAAACTGATCACCTCCATGCCACACAGAATTGAGGGAGTAATTAAAGCAAAAGGAGCCCCTACCAGTATACAGTATTGAGTACATGTACAGTAAATGAGCATACTTTCCAGAAGGCCAACAATTCACTAAAATGTTTTTATGAAGTATTCAAATTTGTTGAGATAGTGAATTGGTGGGTTTTTGTTAAATGGGAGCCAAAATCATCACAATTAAAAGAACCAAAGACTTAAACTACTTCAGTCTGTGTGCATTGGATTTATTTAGTACACAAGTTCCACAATTTGAGTTGAATTACTGAAATAAATTAACTTTTCCATGACATTCTAATTTATTGAGATGCACCTATACACTGATCCAGAGCATCCCAAACATGCTCAATGGGTGACATGTCCGGTGAGTATGCTGGTCATGCAAGACCTGGGATGTTTTCAGCTTCCAGGAATTGTGTAAAGATCCTTGTAACATGGGGCTGTGCATTATCATGCTGCAACATGAGGTGATGGTCGTGGATGAATGGCACAACAATGGGCCTCAGGATCTCATCATGGTATCTCTGTGCATTTAAAAATGCCATCAATAAAATGCACCTGTCTCCGTTGTCCATAACATAAGCCTGCCCATACCATAACCCCACCGCCACCATGGGCCACTCGATCCACAACGTTGACATCAGCAAACCGCTCTCCCACATGACACCATACACGCTCTCTGCCATCTGCCCTGTACAGTGAAAACTGGGATTCATCCCTGAAGAGAACGCCCTTTCCAAAGTGTCATCGAATGTGAGCATTTGCCCTCTCAAGTTGGTTACGATGACGAACTGCAGTCAGGTCGAGACCTCAGTGAGGATGACAAGCATGCAGATGAGCTTCTCTGAGACGGTTTCTGACAGTTTGTGCAGAAATTCTTTGGTTATGCAAACCGATTGTTGCAGCAGCTGTCTGGGTGGTTGGTCTCAGACGATCTTGGAGGTGAAGATGCAGGATGTGGAGATCCTGGGCTGGTGTGGTTACACATGGTCTGCGGTTGTGAGGCTGGTTGGATGTACTGCCAAATTCTCTGAAACGCCTTTGGAGACGGCTTATGGAAGAGAAATGAACATTTAATTCACGGGCAACAGCTCTGGTGGACATTCCTGCAGTCAGAATGCCAATTGCACAATCCCTCAAAACTTGCGACATCTGTTGCATTGTGCTGTGTGATAAAACTGCACATTTTAGAGTGGCCTTTTATTGTGGCCAGCCTAGGGCACACCTGTGCAATAATCATGCTACTGTAAGGAATGAAATTATTTCCTTATGAAATGAATTCTTTGTGAAGCCAGACTTTCAGGAACTCTCGCAATGCAAATGCAACAACACAATGGGCTTTGATCTCCTCATGGAGCCAAACAAACAGATAGGAAGATCTGGAAGAAAGACCATTTACTCTTTGTTCCCTTCACCCATCCTTTCTCCCTGGGTACATGGTCCAGGTCACTAAAAGTTGACAGAGAAATGCCAAGAACTCAAGTTACTATTCTTACATTTACTATATCTTCAGGATTCATGATCGTAAACTTTTCATGTTTGGTATCATTTTAAAGGTCTTTGTGCGATTGGTAAATTGGTCTCAATTTCACAGTAGTCACTTGTATTAAAAAAGAGATTGAAAACTTTTGTAGAATTGTGTTCTGCTGTGAAGGGGGTGTGTCCCCCTTTAGGGGTCTTTGAGAATGTTTATCTCCAGCCAGGTGTAACCCTGATGTGATCACGGAAACCTAAAGTATCAAAAGGACTTTTACAGTATGTTTTTACAACTGATTTGAAGATTTATTTGTTGTCTGGTCTGAGTATTTAAGGGAAGTGACAAAACACTACTGCGCAATTCTGTAGCCAGAAAGCCCGTAGTGTGGAGTGTATTTCATATGCTCCATACTATGTATCTTCCTGAAGTCAGGCATACTATTATTTATTCAAAAATGTAATTGTGTTAAACACACTGTGCCTATAGAGCACACTGTATAGTTGTTTGTGCTACTATATGTACACATTGGCTAGTTAAGTTTATTCTCTAAAACACCTGAGTGCTTTGCTATGCATTTTAGACCATGTGTCTTAAATTAGGATAACTGTTACATGTGTGACTATGTTAAATGTTAAAAATTGGCTTCTAATTATTTTCATTATGTAATTGGCATGATACAATTTTACCTGACTGATAATAAATTGTTATATTTGATTTATCCTAAATTCTCCTGAAATCATTGTGACTAGTAAACTGTGAGGAGGCTTTTGTTACCGCAAATCTATGTCCAGGATAGGTCAAACTGAAGGCTCGAGAATGATAGGAGCAGTAGGCAGATCATCGGAGACTTTCTGATTTCTGTCTATCACTGCTGTTAGCAAGTTGTATGGGAAAAGACTAAATAAACTACACATTTGTCATAAGCAAGCAGTAGGCGGCAGGCGAAACATGTATTAGTCTACCTACATCCTCTGACTAACATCAGACTGGCGAGTTTGTGATCGTAAGATCCACGTTAAGCTAGCGTGAGACTTAAAAGAGACATTAGGTCCCCAGTGAACGGATAATTGAAAGTATAGTGAGTCCGGAATAATCAAATATATAAAAAAAATTGATACATAATCAAACTTTGTGATCAGTTTTTAAATAGAAACATTGTCTAAATTCAGTGATCACATGAAATTGGAGTCAGATTGAACACGGAGCTAGAATAAATTTACACAAAATTCTGATAAATTCAGAAGCGCAAGTAAAAGACCGAATACGCATTAAACCTTCGACCAGGCCGCTGGATTCTGCTATTTGGGCTGGCGGATGGATGCTTACACTCTCTAATCAGCATCTTGATTTGCCACACCTGTGAGGTGGATGGATTAACTCGGCAAAGTGCTCACTAACAGATTTAGACAGATTTGTGAATAATATTTGAGAGAAATAGGCCTTTTGTGTACATAGAAAAAGCCTTAGATCTTTGAGCTCAGCTCATGAAAAATGGGGGCAAAAACAAAAGTGTTGCGTTTATAATTTTGTTCAATGTATATTAGTGCTAGAGTTAGAGAGTCAAATAAAGTCAAGTCAAGTCATCTTTATTTATATAGCGCTTTAAACAAAAAAGATTGCGTCAAAGCAACTGAACAACATTAATTAGGAAAGCAGTGTGTCAATAATGCAAAATGACAGTTAAAGGCAGTTCATCATTGAATTCAGTGATGTCATCATGCAGCTCAGTTCAGTTTAAATAGTATCTGTGCAATAATTTGCAATCAAATCAACGATATCTCTGTAAATGAAGTGTCCCCAAATAAAGATGGAACAGATGTGTTTTAGCCAATCCTTGAAGATGGCTAAGGACTCAGCTGCTTGAAATGAGTGGGGCAGGTCATTCCCCTAGGAGGGAACAGTTAATGACAAAGTCTTTGAAAGTAATTTTGTGCCTTTTTGAGATGCCACAATAATGCGTCATTCACTTGCAGAACGCAAGCTTCTAGAGGGCACATAAGTCTGAAACAATGAATTTAAGTAAAGGGGTGCAGAGCCAGTGTTGGTTTTGTACAATTTTGCATTTTGGATTAATTGTAGGTTTGATAGATTGATTATTATTATTTGATTGATTATCCCTCTGCGTGCCACTGTTGGCCCACATGCCATAGATTGCTGACCCTTGGTGCCCGTTCTTCATATGTTGCTAACTCAGCTGGATTTTATTGTGGCGATTTGGCATGAACATTGGCATTGGTTCTTCAAAGTAGGGCTGTAGTACTCGAGTCCGGTCTCGAGACATTTTTCTATCGTCTCGGACTTGTCTCGGACTCGTTGGTGTTTGCACTCGGACATGTCTCGGACTTGGTCATTGGACTCGCAAAATGTTCTCGTTGGTCTCGACCGAGTCCAGCAAAAAAAAAAAAAATTCTGCTTCAAAACAAAACCACATTTGCATGTCGCGACTGAAAACGTGTGGAAAACGCTAGGCGCGCCGCTTTCTCCTTTTTTCCAAAGCACTCTGTAGCCTGCGCTCTATGCTTGCGCTCCAGTGGCGTCTGCTGTTGCTAATCAACCATTACCTGCTCTCCATGAAGACACAGAAGTTTCAGCAAAAAATAAACGGATTTCCAGCACTAAAAATCCCTTGCAGTAGTTCTGCTAATAAATTCATTTTAAAAATTGCTATCCTTGTACAGCTATGATCAGCTGTTTCTCCATCTTGGCTTAGCTTTCAATTTTGTTACACTTGCTGCGTTCTGAAAAGTTTAGATGTTTCTAATTTAATTTTCTACCTGTTAGATTGTGTTTTATTAACGTCTACACCTAGGTAGCCTTAAACTTACCCTTTACAATAATGAAATACTAATTAATGTTGTACAGTAGGGGTTGCAAGACTAATGATTTCTACTAGTCGATTTTTTATTTAAAAAATACTTGAGTTACTCGACTACTCATGGTTCATTCTATTGTAAATGAAAACCCATTAAATAGTTTTTTTTTTAATCAATAAACGCTTATTAATTTATAGCCATAAGCAACAATTACATATGTAAATTTGCAAAACTTTATAATTTTGATATTACATATTTAAATTTTCTTGTAACAGCCAGTATTTGTATCTGTAACAATCACAACATTTTTCATATCTGCATTCGGATACAACGTCGTACAGTTACTTGATAAGACCGTTATGACTTATCTTTTTTTTCATAGTTATCACTGAACAAGTATGTCGTGTTAAACTAAAATAATTATTAATTTCTAAAATAATATTTATCATGCAAGCAGAGAGATGTCATGACAAACGTTTAGTGATCATTTGAACACGACTGAATCCATTCAATGCGCACATTTTCATTACGCAGAACTCTTTAAGCTAGTCTTTTTTTGAACTTCACTAAACAAATGTGCGTGTGCCGCGCAAACCAGCAAAATATAAAGATGCAAACATGTAGGACAAGTAGAAAATGTATCTGTATCTAAGTTGATTATTAGCCTACTCTTGAGAGTGAACTGGTTTGGTTTTTGAGAGACTGAGGCCCGCAACGTGGCTATTTGATTGGTGAGCGCACTGTGCTTATTCCATTCATTCGTTTCATATCGTAGCCTAAGGTTTAAATCATTGCCTTTTAAATATATACAAATAATATAACGTGTATGATGTACTATTATAGGTGAAATTACTCTTGCAAAGCTCTGATTTGAAATCAGTGATTTCTGAGAGATGCAAGGAGAGGCAACAGCAATGCGGTGTTTGATTTGCGCTCTTTTCACTCATAAAGTTTACATTCATTCACTTCACACTCATGACTTTAGAGGTCTGTGTATACTATTGCACTGATCCCCTGGCTCAACTGTTATCTAGCAAACACCGGACTGTGCCAGCTTCAGCCAAATATTCAGGCAGAATTATTCCTTGTCCATTATTCGTTTTTGAAGCCATTATCCGTGCCATTCCGAATAAGGTATTCGGCTTCAAGCACACCCCTAATTATTACATTACATATTTTATTTTTACATGCAACATATATAAGGTCATAGAAAGTAACAGCTCCATGCAATATTGTAATCCTAAAATTCACGTACTTGCAAACTCTTTGTATGCATTATGGTTAATACATGCTTGAGTAGTCGATTGTTTCCGACAGCGCTCGACTAGTCTATGGAAGCCCTAGAACAGTATGACAAAAATTTCGCTGTATTTATGTGCGCATGCCCAGTAAAGCCAAACGTATCCCTTCTAGCCTTAACTGTGCGCATTTGTCATATCCTGAACTTTGCATGTGTGTGTGCTGCGCCAAGGCATCAGTCATTGTAATTTTTGTCCACAGACATAATGTCAGCAAACAGCAGCATTATAAAGTAAATTAAATGTAAATAAAGTATAGTCGTGGCCAAAATTTTTGAGAATTACATAAATATTGGAAATTGGAAAAGTTGCTGCTTAAGTTTTTATAATAGCAATTTGCATATACTCCAGAATGTTATGAAGAGTGATCAGATGAATTGCATAGTCCTTCTTTGCCATGAAAATTAACTTAATCCCAAAAAAAACCTTTCCACTGCATTTCATTGCTGTCATTAAAGGACCTGCTGAGATCATTTCAGTAGTCATCTTGTTAACTCAGGTGAGAATGTTGACGAGCACAAGGCTGGAGATCCTTATGTCAGGCTGATTGGGTTAGAATGGCAGACTTGACATGTTAAAAGGAGGGTGATGCTTGAAATCATTGTTCTTCCATTGTTAACCATGGTGACCTGCAAAGAAACGTGTGCTGCCATCATTGCGTTGCATAAAAATGGCTTCACAGGCAAGGATATTGTGGCTACTAAGATTGCACCTAAATCAACAATTTATAGGTTCATCAAGAACTTCAAGGAAAGAGGTTCAATTCTTGTAAAGAAGGCTTCAGGGCGTCCAAGAAAGTCCAGCAAGTGCCAGGATCTTCTCCTAAAGAGGATTCAGCTGCGGGATCGGAGTGCCACCAGTGCAGAGCTTGCTCAGGAATGGCAGCAGGCAGGTGTGAGCGCATCTGCACGCACAGTGAGGCAAAGAATTTTGGAAGATGGCCTGGTGTCAAGAAGGGCAGCAAAGAAGCCACTTCTCTCCAAAAAAAAACATCAGGGACAGATTGATCTTCTGCAGAAAAAGTATAGTGAATGGACTGCTGAGGACTGGGGCAAAGTCATATTCTCCGATGAAGCCCCTTTCCGATTGTTTGGGGCATCTGGGAAAAAGGCTTGTCCGGGGAAGAAAAGGTGAGCGCTACCATCAGTCCTGTGTCATGCCGACAGTAAAGCATCCTGACACCATTCATGCGTGGGGTTGCTTCTCATCCAAGGGAGTGGGCTCACTCACAATTCTGCCCAAAAACACAGCCATGAATAAAGAATGGTACCAAAACACCCTCCAACAGCAACTTCTTCCAACAACCCAACAACTGTTTGGTGAAGAACAATGCATTTTCCAGCACGATGGAGCACCGTGCCATAAGGCAAAAGTGATAACTAAGTGGCTCGGGGACCAGAATGTTGAAATTTTGGGTCCATGGCCTGGGAACTCCCCAGATCTTAATCCCATTGAGAACTTGTGGTCAATCCTCAAGAGGCGGGTGGACAAACAAAAACCCACTAATTCTGACAAACTCCAAGAAGTTATTATGAAAGAATGGGTTGCTATCAGTCAGGATTTGGCCCAGAAGTTGATTGAGAGCATGCCCAGTCGAATTGCGGAGGTCCTGACAAAGAAGGGCCAACACTGCAAATACTGACTCTTTGCATTAATGTCATGAAATTGTTGATAAAAGCCTTTGAAACGTATGAAGTGCTTGTAATTATATTTCAGTACATCACAGAAACAACTGAAACAAAGATCTAAAAGCAGTTTAGCAGCAAACTTTTTGAAAACTAATATTTATGTAATTCTCAAAACTTTTGGCCACGACTGTACATAAAAATAATTTGACCCTACAGCTCCAAACTCGGTCCTAGAGGGCCAGTGTCCTTTAAAGTTTAGCTCCAACCCTAATTAAACACACTTGAACCAGCTAAATCAAGCTCTTACTAGACACACAAGAAACTTCCAGATAGTGTTAAGGCCAGTTGGAGCTAAACTCTGCAGGGCATTGGCCCTCCAGGATCTAGTTTGGAGACCCCTGTCCTACAGAGTTGTTACTTTGCACATGCTTTTTGATCATTACAAATAATAATGTAAAATGATTTTCTTAGAATAGGAGATATGCTGTCTCTCGCATCACATACATTAGTTAAGTATGTGGTCTTGAAGAGGAACCTTTTTTTTCTCTCTCATTTGGACTTGGACTTGACATGGACTCAAACCTCTTTGGACTCGGTCTTGACTCGGTCTCGACTAGTCCTGGTCTTGGACTTGACTTGGACTCGACAAAGCTGGACTTGACAACGGCTCTACTTCAAAGCTCATCCCGGAGTTGCTGTCATAGCAACAGGTTCGTAAGCTTAACCCTGCTTGGGAGCAGGCTTATTTCATTTAAACAGAATTAGATCACATCTTTTTAAGCAGAAATGATACTTAAAATCTGCTGCTACCACAATAACTTTATTACAAGAGTAACCTACTAATCCAGGGACAATAATTTAAAATAATAATAATTTAAAAATTAATTTAAAGATAATATAATAATGTTCTCTTTGATGCTATAGACACACACAGTTTTACTTACTGAAAGATTTATTCATCATAAAATTATTACTTCATAATTGTGCTAAGAGTCTTACACACATGCTATACAGATAATGTAGAGTCATGTATTAATTTGAGTGATGACAGCTATTATGGGAGTGGCTTGATAGCGTGCAGTAGATGCTGATAACATGATCTTGACCCTTAAGGAATTTAAATTAATGCTGCCACGTAACAAATCTGTTCAAATATAAAATTTAATTAATTGCTAATTACTACATTGAAAATAAAAATGTAAAGCCTGTAAAAATAGGCCTATTAGAAATCTTGAATATAAATAATTGGGAATCATCTAAAAAATGTAAAGAAAATAAAAACGGTGCACATTTCATTTATCTATTATGACATTTATGTATAGGTGCTGGTCATATAATTAGAATATCATCAAAAAGTTTATTTCACTAATTCCATTCAAAAAGTGAAACTTGTATATTACACACAGACTGATATATTTCAAATGTTTATTTCTTTTAATTTTGATGATTATAACTGACAACTAAGGAAAATACCAAATTCAGTATCTCAGAAAATTAGAATATTGTGAAAAGGTTCAATATTGAAGACACTTGGTGCCACACTCTAATCAGCTAATTAACTCAAAACCTGCAAAGGCCTTTAAATGGACTCTCAGTCTAGTTCTGTAGGCTACACAATCATGGGGAAGACTGCTGACTTGACAGTTGTCCAAAAGACAACCATTGACACCTTGCACAAGGAGGGCAAGACACAAAAGGTCATTACAAAAGAGGCTGGCTGTTCACAGAGCTCTGTTTCCAAGCACATTAATAGAGAGGCGAAGGGAAGTAAAAGATGCGGTAGGAAAAAAGTGTACAAGTAATAGGGATAACCGCACCCTGGAGAGGATTGTGAAACAAAACCCATGGGGGAGATTCACAAAGAGTGGACTGCAGCTGGAGTCAGTGCTTCAAGAACCACTACGCACAGACATATGCAAGACATGGGTTTCAGCTGTCGCATTCCTTGTGTCAAGACACTCTTGAACAACAGACAGCGTCAGAAGCGTCTCACCTGGGCTAAAGACAAAAAGGACTGGACTGCTGCTGAGTGGTCCAAAGTTATGTGCTCTGATGAAAGTAAATTTTGGATTTCCTTTGGAAATCAGGGTCCCAGAGTATGGAGGAAGAGATGAGAGGCACACAATCCACGTTGCTTGAGGTCCAGTGTAAAGTGTCCACAGTCAGTGATGGTTTGGGGTGCCATGTCATCTGGTGGTGTTGGTCCACTGTGTTTTCTGAGGTCCAAGGTCAATGCAGCCGTATACCAGGAAGTTTTAGAGCTCTTCATGCTTCCTGCTGCTGACCAACTTTATGGAGATGCAGATTTCATTTTCCAACAGGACTTGGCACCTGCACACAGTGCCAAAGCTACCAGTACCTGGTTTAAGGACCATGGTATCCCTGTTCTTAATTGGCCAGCAAACTCGCCTGACCTTAACCCCACAGAAAATCTATGGTGTATTGTGAAGAGGAAGATGCGATATTCCAGACCCAAGAATGCAGAAGAGCTGAAGGCCACTATCAGAGCAACCTGAGCTCTCATAACACCTGAGCAGTGCCACAGACTGATCGACTCCATGCCACGCTGCATTGCTGCAGTAATTCAGGCAAAAGGAGCCCCAACTAAGTATTGAGTGCTGTACATGCTCATACTTTTCGTGTTCATACTTTTCAGTTGGCCAAGATTTCTAAAAATTCTTTCTTTGTATTGGTCTTAAGTAATATTCTAATTTTCTGAGATACTGAATTTGGTATTTTCCTTAGTTTTGGATTATAATCATCAAAATTAAAAGAAATAAACATTTAAAATATATCAGTCTGTGTGTAATGAATGAATATAATATACAAGTTTCACTTTTTGAATTGAATTAGTGAAATAAATCAACTTTTTGTTGATATTCTAATTATATGACCAGCACCTGTATTTCTGTTTGCTTGGCTGTTTCCTTATAAAAGTCCAGAAATGTGTCTAGTTTTTCGTCAGGTGTTTTTTTTTAATTTTTTTATTATATGATGTCATTATGTTGCTGTCTTGCCACCAGCCAATTGCTGCATTGCTGATTGTGGTTTCGCGTATCGATACATAGCCCCTTTAAATCCAATCCAATAATGCACAATTATCTCAGATAACTCAATCCAGCCATACTAATCATCTAACGTGCATTTGAAGAACGGATTAGCCAGATCCTTGTTAGCACGATGATATCATCTTGGATGTGACATTTCATCTCTGATGTAATAAGCGATGTATGAAGAACGGGCCCCTGGTTTCTTATTTACACAGAAGAACGAAGGAAATCAGCACGTTGCAATTGCAAAACATAATTCTGTATGATCGGCCCCTAACTGTGTGGGGATGGAAACTTGATTTGGGCAAAAATCACTGAATCCAAAGTACCATAAGTCATTGGCAATTAAATGAGATTCACAACCTTTGAGTTGTCAAAAAGTGGTTTGTGTGTGAATAGTGGCACTGCATTAATTTAGACACAAGCAGCTCAAAATCCAGTGTTTTCAGTGTCTCAGAGTGTCTACTGTAGAGTGAGTGTGTTTGCTGTAAATGCTGCTGCACATAAACAATATATTTGGGAGCACTGTCACTCATACAAACACAGTTGTTGTTAAGTTGTTTTATTGGCATGAATAACATAATACAAATGATTTGCCAAAACATTTACAGCTTCAGAACATGGAAATGTGCTAAACATTAAACATTAATAATACAAAATTAAATTAAAACTACATATGAATGTGTTTAATAATACAATCAAAAGGAAGACGAGGGAGAATAAACTGGAATAAAAATATTCTCCTGCAGGTGTTATTCCTGCAAGTTTGAACTTGAATTTTGGATTGTTGTCTTATGTATATTGTGTCTAGTTTAGAAACTACAGTATGTAGGTATCTCACTCTCTTTTTCAGCTTTGAAAATTACTCATTTACATACTGGTGTTTCTCTCAGTGAGGATTACTCTCACTGAGGATTATTATAGTTATCTTATTGACTTATTGTTTTGATTTGTTTTAATGAATGAATTAAAGCCTGTAATGGACAAACAGCTGGCATTACATTTGGAGGGACTATATTAATGGCTCAGTCTACAGTATTAACATAAAAATTAAAAAAAAAAAAAAAAAAAAAAAAACTTTATTATTAGCCAGATTACTCCAAGTACCTAGTGTTTGGAATACAACTAGAATATGTTAATACTGTTCTGTTCTTTTAAACTGCTGGATCAGTATCTGCATTTATCCAGGTGACAATCTTGTTCAGGACGTGTTGTTTTAATTCACTTGTTTGGAGCTTGTGGAGTTTCCACTGTCAAATACTGTATAATATAGAGAAAGATAATATACACTAAGATCTGCTTTAATATAAGATAAGTTAACAAGTATAAGTAAAGATAAGTAATAAGTAAAAGCATTAACTCAAAAACTTACTATAGTTTCTCCGGTTTACAGTGTGGATCCTCCAGTAGAGCAGATAGCAGCTTCACTCCTGATTCTCCGGGCTTATTATTGCTCAGATTCAGTTCTGTCAGGTGTGAGGGGTTTGATCTCAGAGCCGAAATCAGAGCGGCACAGCCTTCATCTCCAATACTGCAGCCCCACAGCCTGCATAGAGTGAAGAACATGAATGATCTCTGTGTTTAAACTTTAGGCTGAGAGTCTGTTTGTGTGTGATTGTATGAGCACTACATTTTTCTATACAGCAGGATTGGTGCTATAGACATTTTACCTTGCCAGCACAACATGATTCCTTAATTGTGAGACTGAACTTGTTTTCCATCTAGAATTTTTTAATGTTCTGGGAATGTTTTCAGTGCCATGTTTTATTTTTGTTCCCAGAATTTTCTGCTAACAGGTAGGATAACATTCTCTAAAAACACAAAAAATGTTTATTGGTAACATTATTTTAGTTCAGCCAAAAATGAAAAGTAAGCCATAAATTACTCACCCTAAAGTAATCCTAGGTGTATATGACTTTCTTCTTTCAGATGAATTCAGTTGGAGTTATTTTAAAAATTGTCTTTGATATTTCAAGATGTTGGATGCAACTCAGCGGGTGTTGCACTCCATCGGTCCATGAGAAGTTTAATAAAAAGCTCATCCATTAAAAAAAAGTGTCTCACACGGCTCCGGGGGGTGAACAAAGGCCTCCTGTAGTGAATCGATGTGTTTTTGTAAGAAAAAATATCCATATTCAAAATGCATTAATCACTTTAATCTAGCTTGCACTCACAGTTGTAAACAAAGCAGTTTCGGGGGAATGATGATGTGCTACAGAAGGCCTTTGTTCATTCCTTGGAGCCGTGTGAGACGTGTATGTGCTTTCTATTAAACTTCTCATGGACCGATGGAGATGGATTCGTATGAAAAAAGAAAGTCATATACACCTAGGATGACTTCAAGGTGTGTAATTTATGGGCTAATTTAGATTTTTGGGTGAACTAACCCTTTAACCTTATTTTAATACATTTTAATAAACATTTTAATAAACATTTTAGTGGGAAGATTCCTGTTGCACTATATGTGGACTGTGTGGATGTGGATGTGAAATTTTGGTTAAAAGTGAAAACACAGCCTTTGTTTGATGTCAGTCCCTATCACCATTAAAGGGGTCATATGATGGGATTTCAATTTTTCTTTCTCTTTGGAGTGTTACAAGCTCTTGATGCTAACTTTGATTCTTGTTGTAGGCCAATGCAACGCAAAAGAGGACACAACCAGAAATCAGTGGTTAAGTTGTATTTACAACACTGTTCCAAAACAGTTCAACCCAAATATTCAGATGTTTGCAGTGCATTTTATGGAGAACTGTTTCTTGATCCTGGGAAGGCTGTGCACAAAGGCTGTTTCTAAGTGGGGCAATTCCAACTTTGCAAGGACAGTCTGGTGCTTCTGACTCACAGTCTGTAAGTATGTTTACATATTTAAATAATTTGCCACTGATGATTCAAACAAGTGTTTTGAGCAGTGTAGAGTAGTGCTTGTTGTTTGTCGTTTCTCTGATCACAAATGCAGACATGGTTTTATGTTTACGCAGCGTGATACGCAAATGCAATGCATAAAGAAACAGTATAAGTCATAATAATCAGTAATTATGTGCCCTCTGGATGCTACAAATGTCTTGTTTGTAAGGGGTTTTGTTGGTTTTGTCTGGTCGCACTGGGACTCTGCATCACAGTATGTTAAGTGGCATAACATTCCCATCACACGCTTGAGGCATTCGGCCAATCACAACACACGGGATAGCTGACCAATCAGTGTATACCTTGCTTTTTTAGAACGATGAGCTTTGTAAAAATCAATGCATTTCAGAAAGGCGGGGCATAGAGGAGCAACAATAATGTACATTACGAGGAAAATAATGTTTTTTAAACCTTAAACCGCATAAACACATTGCATTACACCAAATAAACAAAACATTGTTCTTTTTAGCAACGTTATATGACCCCTATAAATAGCTCCAAAACACCTCTTTACCAGCTTCAAATATTGACCAGATTGGCTTTATTTTTGTCATTCATTCACAAAGGCGCTTAATGAGATAAACAGAGATTTAGATGTTGATGGTATAATAAAAAAATAATAGTTTGGTTTGAAGTCACCATTGTTGTGAAAAGTAAAATGTTAGTTTTTATTTGGCTGCTGTAACTGTGTTTATGGCATAAAACAACAAGAGAACATGTTATCAGATGATGTTGGCTACTTGTTGATGTTAATCATCATGTTATGACCTGATCAGCTGATTTCATCCAGAGTCTAAACTATGCTATTAATTTCATTTTAGAGTCTGTAGTAACGCATTTCAACAACATGAGATGCAGCAGTGCTTTAATCTGATTTTTTTTATTTCTATGTGTAATTTTAAAAACACATTGTTCATGAATAATTTTGAACCAATGTATGCTTAAGCACAAACAAACATCAATAATTAGTCTATGAATCTCAACAATGGTCAAGTCAAGTCAAGTCACCTTTATTTATATAGTGCTTTAAACAAAAAAGATTGTGTCAAAGCAACTGAACAACATTAATTAGGAAAACAGTGTGTCAATAATGCAAAATGACAGTTAAAGGCAGTTCATCATTGAATTCAGTGATGTCATCATGCAGCTCAGTTCAGTTTAAATCGTATCTGTGCAATAATTTGCAATCAAGTCAACGATATCACTGTAAATGAAGTGTCCCCAACTAAGCAAGCCAGAGGCGACAGCGGCAAGGAACCAAAACTCCATCGGTGACAGAATGGAGAAAAAAACCTTGGGAGAAACCAGGCTCAGTCGGGGGGCCAGTTCTCCTCTCGCCAGACGAAACCAGCAGTTCAATTCCAGGCTGCAGCAAAGTCAGATTGTGCAGAAGAATCATCTGTTTCCTGTGGTCTTGTCCCGGTGGTCGTCTGAGACAAGGTCTTTACAGGGGATCTGCCTCTGGGGCTCTAGTTGTCCTGGTGACATGCTTCATGCCGAAATGCATTCTGGGAGCCATGGTTTAGTTTTGAATGATGATCAGGCATATCCCCATTGCTGAGATTCATAACCTGAGTCTTGATGTTTGTCTTAATGACAAAGATTTTTTTTAAATCCTTAAAGTGATATGACTAAAACACTGCTGGATCTCAGTCTCCTTCCATTTTCTGTCTGCCGTGCTGCTGAGGGTTTTGTGAATGTAACTCCTTGTAGCTTCGCTTTTCTGTTTAATCTCTATCTTACTATCACTCTCTGTTGTTTAAAGTGATAAAATAGAACATAATCCCCACCATCTTTCTGATATTATATATATCAAACTAATCTAATTAATGTGATCGTTTACTTTTATTCTAAAACTCTGAGTGTAGCTCGTTAGCCGGTTAGCTTGTTATTCGCATTTCCATTCACATCTATTGCTGTTTTTTTTTCCTTTTCTGTCTTGCTCGGCTTTTTCACGAGTGCATCAAACAACAGTGATAAGTCAAAATCATTCATCAATCAAGGTGAGTAATGGCTTCTTCTCCTGCTATTATTGTTTGCGCCGCTTGCCACATGTATAGTTTAGCTCTCTCTGTCAGCGACAAGGGATTCACATGTGATAATTGCAGGGAAATAGTTAGACTGACATAGAAGATTTAGAGAATTAGAGACACGCATCCAAAAAAACAACAACATTATTTTGTGTATTTGGTGTAATGAAATGTGTTTATGCAGTTTAAGGTTGAAAAAACACATTATTTTCCACATACTGTACATCATTGTTTCTCCTCTATGCCCCACCTTTCTGAAACGTGTGGATTTTTACAAAGCTCATCGGTCTGAAAAGCGAGGTGTGCTCTGATTGGCCAGCTATCCAGTGCATTGTGATTGGCCGAATACCTCAAGCGTGTGACGTGGAAATGTTACACCCCTTAACATACTGTGATGGCGACTCCCGGTGTTCTAACAAATAATGCTACCTATCAGATTATGCTACCAACACTGTATTTATCCTACTGTAAGGATAGGTTTAGGGTTGGGGTAGGTCAGCGGTTCTCAATTCTAGTCCTCGCACCCCCCTGCTCTGCATATTTTGTATGTTTCTCTTATGGCTTCAGATGTTTGTTCTATTCAAACGTAAGTGCCCTGTGAAGTGGACATCACAGGATATTTGGTTATTCTGTTATGGTTTGAGTTTGAAGTGTATGTTTATTTTAAAGTTCATTGGATTTTGTGAGACAAATTTAAATTGTATTTATTTACAGAGGTATATGATGTCACACTTGTCCGTATGTGAAGACGTTTCACAGTGCAAATCCATGAAAGAATGTTCTGAAGTGAGGTAAATTTCAACAGATTTCCCATCAATGGGAACACAGTTCATGCACGGAGCTCACTTCTAACTAGCTGATTATCTGAATCAGGTGTTTTAACAAAGAAAGACGTGCAAAATATGCAGAGCTGGGGAGAGCGAGGACTGGAATTGAGGGTAGGTGTACATGTTAATAAAGGATTTTGCTTCCGAGTTATGCTACTATCTGTTTTAATGGGAGGTAGTAAAATCTGACAGAGTAGCACAAATCGTCAGAACACCGGCGCGACAAGACAAAACCAATAAAGCCCATTACAAATGAGGCATTTTTTTTTTATCCAGTGGGGACATAATTACTGATTATAATGACTTATACTGTCTTTTTACACGTTGCATAGCGCTGCGTAAACATGAAATCATGTCTGCATTTGTGATCGGAGAAACGACAAACAACAACCACTACTCTCTACACTGCTCAAAACTCGTGTTTGAATCATCAGTGGCAAAGCTTTTCAATTACAACAAACTTACAGTTTGTGAGTCAGAACAGCCGGCATGGTAGTATACTCTTCCAGGATCAGGAAACAGTCCTCCATAAAATGCACTGCACACATCTGAATATTTGGCTTGACTGTTCTGGAGCAGTGTTGTAAATACAACTTAACCCTCTGGGGTCGACAAATGTGGATACGCGTTTTCTTTTCTTTTCTTGATAACCCCAAAAAGAACTTAAATTATACTTTCAGTTTTGATTGTACAGATAAGAGCAATACATAAAATTTGTAAAGGGTCTACTTTTATTTGTATACACGCATAGCAACAACACAACTTTGTCCATTTACAAAATAAAGAAAACAAACAGGATGCGCTGTATGCTGTCTTGGTCTGCGTGATCTTCATTTAGAAACGCGTCATTAAAATGAACTGTAACTCAGCAAATACTCAACAAAGAGACATGAGAGACATATAGTGCCCTCCATAAGTATTGAAACAGTAAAGACAAAATTGCTTTCTCTGTTGTGGAGTCAAGACATTTGCAAATATGATTAAAAGATGAATATGGGACAAAACTATTTAACTAAACACTATTAGACAAAACTATTAAAACTATCATTTTACTCTTCTTCTGAAGTATTCTAATTTGTTGACCAAATTGGTGGGCTTTTGTTAAATGTGAGCCAAAATCATCACAATTAACAGAACCAAAGACTTAAACAACTACAGTCTGTGTGCATTGAATTTATTTAATACAAAAGTTTTTACAATTTGAGTTGAATTACTGAAATGACTTTTCCGCAACATTTTAATTTATTGAGATGCACCTGTACTACTATATAGTACATACTATTATATACTATATATAATATACACTATATACTACTTCCGGCATGCTGCTGCGATGGTGTTGCTGACTAGTGCTCTGAGGAAACTTTGCTATTTCTTGTGTTATTATGTATTATTAGTGTTACTTCTTATACATGCTTCTGCTCAGACAGTACAGACTGTCATCCAGTATGATGGACAAACACTGCTGGACATCCAATCTAACTTAAACTTCGGTTCGGAAACAATGCCACCTCGGAACTCTAGCTGCAGCATTTACGCGCTCCCATTGCTGCTGGCCTGCATCCTAAGACGCCGTCGGAAAAGGAGGCAAGGCAAACGTGCTGGAATTCTATGCAGATCGCGGAAAATAAGTTTTAATTCTCCTCTCCCTACGACCTTTTTAGCCAACATTCAATCTCTGGATAACAAACTATGTGACACTGTCACACAAGGGACATATTTTAACCGCTCTATTTATTACAGTGATTTTATTTATTATAGAGTTTTAATTGGTTTACATGTTCTTAAGTCCATTTTATGCCTCTTAACCATTTTAGTGTGTGTGTGTCTTTAAGAACTGTATGGTTGGCCTGTCAGGTGATCAGTCACCTGACAAGAAGCAGGAGCACTATAAGAAGAGCAGCATGGCAAACAAACAAGGAGGCCATTCACAGCTTCCACTCACACCTGGACTGTGGAGTTTCTTTTTCATTGGACTTACCTTTCGGGATTACTTCCAGCAATTTGGATTGTATAGGCAGACACTCACATTGGGACTCAACAACACACTGGGATTCTTGGACTGTTTTTAGGATTTGGACAAAATAACTGTATTCTTTTAACAGACTGAGTTCATCTGGTTTTACAGTATTGTTTTAAAGTCTTTTAATGTGAACCAGTAAATACACCAATCTTATTAACCGTATTTCTAGTTTATGTCATTATTTTAACACGTTTTAACTCTCACACAGAAAAGTCAGATCCCATTTCAATTTTAGTAACCCAGCCCGCTGGACTGACCATTACAACTTGACAAACTTAACGCGAGAATCACATTCCATCGGGACATTCGAAACAGCTGCATTCTGGTTTTCTGTGAGACATGGTTAACCCTCTGGGGTCTAAGGGTGTTTTGGGGGCCTGGAGAAGTTTTGATATGCCCTGACTATTGTGATTTTTTTTTTCAGTTGCTTATAAACATATGCATTATTATTAGGCTGATTAAGGGTTAAAACTGAGAGTGAGAGGACAACAAACAAAACCACTGCTAAAGAAAGTAATTTATCTTTTACTTAAAACCTTTTATTTACTGAGATATGAAGAGACTCACTGTAGTTTCTCCAGTTTACAGTGTGGATCCTCCAGTAAAACAGCGAGTTGCTTCCCTCCTGAGTTTCCTGGTTTATTAAAGTTCAGATTCAGTTCTGTCAGGTGTAGGGGGTTTGATCTCAGAGCTGAAATCAAAGCAGCACAGCCTTCCTCTTCAATACTGCAGCCCCACAGCCTGCAGAAAGTGAAGAACATGAATGATCTTTAAAGGGGTCATATGATGCGATTTCAATTTTTCCTTTCTCTTTGGAGTGTTACAAGCTCTTGGTGAATAAAGAAGATCTGTAAAGTTGAAAAGACTAAAGTCTCAAACCCAAAGAGATATACTACACCCAACTAAAACGGCTCATTCTAACACTCCCCCACATGTCTACGTTACGATGTGGGAAGATTTGCATAACATCGCCCAAATGTTCACGCAAAGAAAGAAGGCGTAACTTTGATTCTCGCCATAGTATTGTTGCTGCCGCCAGCACCGCTGTCATGTTGTGGATAAAGTGTGTATTTTGTTGTGAATGCGAAACTACTTTGTTTGGCCTTCCAAAAGAGGACACAACTAGAAATCAGTGGTTAAGTTGTATTTACAACACTGTTCCAGAACAGTTCAAACCAAATAATCAGATGTTTGCACTGCATTTTATGGTGAACTGTTTCCTGATCGTGGAAAGGCTGTGCACAAAGGCTGTTTCTAAGTGGGGCAGTTCCAACTTTGCAAGGACAGTCTGGCTCTTCTGATTCATAGCCTGAAAGTATGTTTACATATTTAAAGAATTTGCCACTGATGATTCAAACGCAAGCTTTGAGCAACGCAATTACAATGCACTGGATAGCTGGCCAATCAGAGCACACCTCACTTTTCAGAATGATGAGCTTTGTAAAAATTTACATGTTTTAGAAAGGCGGGGCCTAGAGGAGCAACAGTAATGTACATTTATATGAAAAATAATGTGTTTTTAACCTTAAACCGCATAAACACATTGCACTACACCAAGTACACAAAATAATGTTCTTTTTAGCAATGCCATATGTCCCCTTTAAGATTGTGTTTAAGCTTCATTTCCAAAAATTCGTACCCTGAATATCTGAGACCCATATATGTGCTACACTGAACTGACCCAGACCCGGCTATTATTTTGAAAAAAAGATGGACCCGAACACGGGCGGGAAGACACAGACTTGACTGGACCCGATTGGCACATATTGCACAGCAAATTGCTATTTATAAATCTCAAACTTTTTTTTCTTACCCAATGTAAGAAGCCTTCTCCCTTGTACTTGACTGTAATGCACACATTCCTCGTCGCCCAGAAAGTTCCATCTATGTTATTCCTCTCTTGCAGATTGAAATGCTTAATCCACTCATTATTCCAACATTAACCCTCTGGAGTCGATTAACACGGATACATGTTTTGTGGCAAATTCTCCTGATAAGACTTGAAAGGAACTTAAATTATGCTTTCAGTTTTGATCGTACAGATAAAAGTAATACATCAAACAAATCTGTAAAGGGTCTACTTTTATTAGTATACACGCAAAATAACAATAAAACTTTGTGCATTTATAAAATAAAGAGAACAGAGTGCGCTGTCTGCAGCCTTGGTTCTGTGTGATCTTCATTTAGAAACGCGTCATTAAAATGAACTGTAACTCAGCAAATACTCAACACAGAGACATGAGAGACAGATCTATAAAAAAGCTTGACATGTCTACTTTTAAACTGAATAAGTATTATCAAAAACAAATATTCTGTGATAAAGTAATCCACATGAAAACAACGCGATGTCCAGTCTTTCATGTCTCCCTTCATTATATCTAATGCGACGAGCGCGCTAATGATATTATAATCATCCACGTGAAGCTCGCGGTGGGTAAACGCCCACTTCACAGCAAACAAAGCAGCGAGACTGTACTTCACATTTTTTAAATGTTACTGTTTGCTTCGGGCTGAGAGGAATAAGACATAATTCACCTCAATAAGACCGCTGAGAGGAATAAACTTTGGATTACCTAAGAAAGAAGAATGAAGTGGCTTGACCCAGCAGAGATAAACATGAGAAAGTCTTTTTTATTATTAATCTACTTGTATTAGTTTTCATATAACTTGTACACATTTTACCAGTTAGACTTTTTCCTAACTATAATTCCTGACCAAATGTATAATTAGGTGAAATATCATGAAGTTTATCAATGTTTCATGATGCCAGGATGTTTTATTTTTTATGTTCTATAACGTATAGACAGCAATACGATATAAAAGTAATATGAGTTATAATCTTGCTAGCTTAATGTCAGTAAGAATGATTAGACAAAACTTTACTGTGATAACTGCTTTCTATTTGAATATATTTTTAAATTTAATTTATTCCTGTGATCAAAGCTACATTTTCAGCATCATTACTCCAGTCTTACTCCAAGTGTAACAATACACACTATACCATTTAAAAGCTGGGAGTCAGTATGTATATATATATATATATATATATATATATATATATATATATACATATATATATACATATATATATATATATATACATATATATATATATATATATATATACATATATATATATATATATATACATATATATATATATATACATATATATATATATATACATATATATATATATATATATATATATTATAATTATTTAGCACAGAAGTGATGATAAATACAATAATCATGTTAGAAACTATGCTGTTCTTTCAATTAATCAAAAAAAAAACTATTTTCAAAATTAATAATAATAACAATAATAATAATAATAATAATAATAATAATAATAATAAATGTATTTTTGAGTAGCAAATCAGAATATTAGAATGATTTCTGAAGGATTGTGTGACTGGAGTAACGATGCTAAAAATTTAGCTTTGAAAGTCAGCTTTGATAGTTCCTAATAAACTGTTTAACTGCACTCGCAAGTGAAACTCAAGTTATTTTGTGGGATAATTAAATATATTCTAAATAAACTACAAACATAAAAATATATACATTTATTTTGTCCTCACATTCTTTCTTGTAACTCTTCCCTCTCAGTCTCACACCTGGCTGAAAGGCTCATTATGCAGCTCATTGTTACATGTTACAAAAACAGCATTCTTTCATCTTAGAAACATTGCCAAGCTACAAAACATGTTACCTGTTTCTGATGCAGAAAAGCTAGTTCATGCATTCATGACCTCTAGACTGGACTATTGTAATGCACTGCTAGGTGGTTGTCCTGCATCCTCAATAAACAAGCTACAGGTAGTCCAAAATGCAGCGGCTAGAGTCCTTACCAGGTCAAGAAAATATGATCATATTACCCCAATTTTACAGTCTCTGCACTGGCTACATATCAAGTTCTGTATCAGTTACAAAATATTATTACTTACTTATAAGGCCCTTAATGGTTTAGCTCCTGCGTACCTAACTAGTCTTCTACCACGCTACAACCCATCACGCTCCCTTAGGTCACAAAACGCTGGACTTTTGATAGTACCTAGGATAGCAAAGTCCACTAAAGGAGGTAGAGCTTTTTTGCATTTGGCTCCCAAACTCTGGAATAGCCTTCCTGATAATGTTCGGGGTTCAGACACACTCTCTCTGATTAAATCTAGATGAAAAACACACCTCTTTGGCCAAGCACTCAAATAATTCATCTCATAATTTTGGACTGCAGTTATATCTGATCGAATGCGCATTATTATTCTTTAGCTTGGGTTAAACTAATTAATTTTACTTGGCTGGAACAGCAGCTACGCTAATTATGTCTCTATTTGTTTCTCTGTTTTGCCACAGGATTTACATCCCGTGGTAACTAGGATTTACACAAGCTCGAGTCTGGATCCAGAACACCTGAGAAGAGATGATGCCAACTCCTCAGAGGACCTTAGATGATGCTAACCCAGAGAGAGCATACAGAACTACCACATTTTGAAGTGCTGTCAAGAGCATGCCAAACCAACAAGTGGCAAAATATAACTCAACTGTAAAGCTATGTTGCCCAATCAAAAGCCTGAAAAAGTTTCCAATAGGTAGAGATAACAGCGCAGTTTCCAATGTCACAAGCCAGAATCTCCGGTTTCACTGTCTACACGATAACACTGCAACTAGAGTTTTTGAAAATCTTCACCCTGGCAGGAGTTTTAAAAAATGTCTGTTTCAATAAGGAGGTTCAGCCAACTTTGAGTTAAGACTTGAACTCTGAGTTGACTTACCCTGAGGTGGGAAACTCTTAAGTTTTCGGTGGTCATCAATGCATCCAACCACACTGGAAATTCTAATTATTGTGTTTCTTCTAGAGGTCGCTGCAAAATGTTATCAAGTGAATGTCAGGCACACCTTCATTACCGCTCTGCAGACAGCCGCCTTACTAATGTGCTCTGCATCCCCAATATAGAAAACTACCAAATAAATATGCATGTGGATATGGCACAAAAAATGTAACTCCCTACAAATTAATACAGCCTCCTCATCTACAGTAAAAAAGGACATGCCATTTTTGTCACTTTTGTCTGTTGTTTAAAGGGGGGAAGTGGGGGAAAATGGTTTTCCAAAAAAAAAAAAAAAAATCTAGATGAATTTTTTTTCCTCCATGTTGGATAATTTTACTTGTTTTAAGTAAAATGTACTTAAATGTACTTGCTTCCCCCAAGGAAACAAGAATAAACATCTTAGGCTACATTATTTTTCTTATATAGAAAATGCATCGTGATTATTTTTAGATATTTGTACTTGAAATAAGACAGAAATACTTAGTAAGAAAATCATTTTTGCAGCATGAATGAATGAATGAATGAGGTATTTAAACATCGCTTACAATTTAAAAAGGGGGAGGAGACCGTAAGGCCAGGTTAGGGCATAGAGTAAGTTACCACAATAACTGACTCCAAGTATAAGTTACATCTCTTTTAGAAATGGGCTTGACTTACCCTGCTTTCTCAGGATTGACCTACCTCCCATTCTGAAACGGAAAACCCAGAGTTTCCCCTCATTTCAGGGTTTACATACTCAAACTTTTCACTTAACCTCCTTTCTGAAACAGGCCCCTGGTGCTGCGTTAGCATGTGGAAGAACGGCCAAACTGCACTGAAAAAGCTGAGGGCCTAAGTGAGAATTATATAAACACTGGGAGTGTTAGTTTAACACTGGAGGTTTTACTGTGTGAAATATAATGTTATTGTTTTTTTTAATGAAACAACACGTTGCACTGCATCCTATATACACAATCAAGCCTTGAAAAAAAATAGTTTACCACCCCTTTAAAGGAATACATAAAATATGGTCATAATTTACTTCCATAACCTGTATGACCATCTTTCTTCTGTAAAACACAAATGAAGACATTTTGAATATTGAGTAGTTTGGTGCCATTGCCTTCCACTTGTGTGGACAAAAAAATAAAAAAATAAAAATTATTTCTCAAAATGTCTTCTTTTATGTTCCTCACAAGAAAGTCTTACTGTTTACTAATTACTTGAAGATAAGTAAAGTGACGACAGAACATTTTTGGGTAAACTATCCCCATTAATTGTTTTGGTTTGAAAGTATATTCACACAGTTTTTCTGTTTTATAATATAACAACACTCACAGTAATTTCTCCAGTTTACAGTGTGGATCCTCCAGTAGAGCAGAGAGCAGCTTCACTCCTGAGTCTCCTGGTTCATTGCGACTTAGATTCAGTTCTGTCAGGTGTGAGGGGTTTGATCTCAGAGCTGAAATCAGAGCAGCACAGCCTTCCTCTCCAATACTGCAGCCCCACAGCCTGCAAAGAGAAAGAGAAAAACAAGAAAGTCAATAATTAAAGGTTTGTTATTGAAACAGTGTAACACTATTAATCTCCATCTCTTCAGTAAAAATATGTCAGATTTGAAATAGTTTTCCTTGACATTTTCATTACATTTACATTTATTCATTTAGCAGTTGCCTCCAAAGCTACTTACAATTGAGAAATACAACAAGCTATACATCATAAGAGACACATAAACACAGGTAGTGCTCATAATACAAAGTTTCGCACATTATTCAGATTAGAACAGGCTAGTGAGGGAAAGTGATAGATATATACTATTTAATGATTAATTTGTCAGTCAAATATTGTGTGCATCTCTAATAAATACTCACACAAATCTCATTATTCCAAATTGTGATACTAAAATAGTTTATTATTTTCATTCTTTAAACGTTTTTTTGTAGTATATTGTAGGCGGGGTGTGAGATATATGTGGCGCGAAGGGGTATTATCTGTGTTGTGAGAGATAAGGATATACTGCATACCAATGTACATGTTGAGGTAATCATTCCTTATAGTTGCACAGCCTGTTAGGATCTATAAATACTATTAAAGTGTTAGAATTAAACCTACGCTAGTCTACAGATACACTTAGATCCAGGTGCTGTAACAAATAATTCTACCTATCAAATTATGCTACCTACTGTATTTTTAATATTGCAAGTTTAGGTTTGGGGTAGGTCTTGGTGATCTCCTGTGACACTCTAAACTAAGCAACTATTATTTTTGCATGCCACCTAAGTTCTTTAGCCCTCCTGGCTATCTGCGCTGGCAAATCTTCAATGTCACGGCTATGACGAACAAGGTGTGGAAAACGGGCAGGTGTTGCCATGAGACTAAAGCTAGCATTGGCTTCGGGCTGTCCTTTTCATTCTGGGAGTGTTCGTTACATGCTTGACACTGGCTGCTGTCTGCAGATATCACAGCGATCATTGGATTCTATCGAGTTTATTCAACCTGATTTGTCGGATGTACCAACTTGGTCATGGTGATGGACTTCTCCGTGGATTCAGTGAAGGAAGGCCAATCATCATAATCTACGCGTGATCCATATTTCTTCTTCAGTTCAACAGAAACTCCCACAGCTCAGGATGGTCCTTGCTAACGCCCACTTCCTTGTCAACAAAACCTTCATCTGTAATGATTTCATTGTTTCAAACGACTTGGGACTTTTTCTGCGTGACCGAGTCATGAATAAAAACAGGTGACTTAAGTCCTTTCTCTGAATTAGTCCCTCCTGACTTTGAATTTTTTAACACTCCCTGTCTTGCTGGACGAGGATGAGGACTGGTGACAATTTTTAAGAACAAATTACGATGCAGACTGCTGTCTACTGCTAATTTTACTAGTTTTGAGTCTCAGCTAATTCACTTAAATTCTTCTAGACCTGTGCTAATCAATTTACAGACCACAGGCAACTAATAATTTTATTGAAGAAATTGCTTTCTGGGGGAAATTTGGACCAAATATGACAACGTTGTACTGCTGGGTGATTTTATTATTCATGTCTGTTGTGTTGCTAATGCTTTAGCCAAGAACTTTTTAAATCTTATGTCCTCATTGAACTTTGTACAATGGGTAAAATGCCCCACTCATTCTCTTGGTCACACACTAGATTTGATATTGAGCTACAGCTTATCTGTTGCTGATGTTGAGTGCTGTGATGTTTCCTTTTCTGATCATATACCAGTGTTGTTTACCACTCTTCTTCCTTCATTACCTAGCATGACATCAACTCAGGTATGTTGGTCTTGTATTTTGAATTCTCAATCCTGTACTGATTTTTCAAATATGTATCTGGAGGTTCATTAACCTTTTATTTCAGATCCTATCACTTCACATTCAAGTGTTGATGAACAGTTGAAGATTTTTAATAATAGGTGCTCCAATATCTTAGACTTAATTGCACCCCAGAAGATGGGTTTCAAGTGTCATACAAAATGCTGAAAGATTCATTGCACAAATTTCAAAAGGGTGCCAAGGCAGCAAAAGCTAAATATTTATCAGAAAGTATTGCCAAAAACTTACATTGCTCTAGAACACTTTTCTCAACAATCAATTCTGTTTTAAACTCCTCAGTGCAGATTTTTCCTGAGATCTCACCGTTACAAGGTGAAAATTTTCTCACGCATTTTGTAGGTAAAGTTAATAATGCTAAGGCTCAGTTAGCTATTATGGCGAACCCCGTTTTAAATCCAAATTAAAATCCACTTTTTCCCCCTTTTACGTTATTCCATCACGATTTGTTAAACAAATCTTTGATACCATTGGTTCAGACTTAGTGTTTATCATTAACAACTGTCAGGGACAGGGACTGTACCAGAATGTTTTAAAGTAGCTTCTGTGACACCAATTTTAAAGAAGTCCACACTAGATACTGCAGTTTACTCAAATTTTAGACTGATCTCAATTTTGCCATTTTTATCTAAAATTTTAGAAGAAATAGTACTTACGCAATTACAAAGCTATTTGAGTACTAACTGTATCTCTGATATTTTTCAGTCTGGTTTTAAAAGTTTACACAGCACAGAGTCTGCCCTTCTGAAGGTCTTTAATGACATTTTACTATCTAATGATTCTGGTAATACTATGGCCTTAGTGCTTTTAGATCTCAGTTCAGCGTTTGATTTTGTTGACCATGGTATTCTGCTATCTCACTTGGAGCACTGCATTGGTATTAGAGGCACTGTACTTGACTGGTTTCGGTCCCTTTTGTCTAACAGAAGATTTTCAGTCAGTATTGGGCAATATTCCTCTTCTGTAGCATATTCTTCATGTGGTGTTCCTCAAGGTTCAACTTTGGTGGCATTATTGTTCTCACTGTACATGCTACCCATTGGTTCAATCTTTAGTAGATTCAATGTGTCATATCACTGCTATGCCGATGATACCCAGCTTTACATACCACTTAAGCACAATGAAACATCCAAGCAACTAACAGCCTGTCTCCAAGAATTAAAAACATGGCTTACCAATAATTTTCTGCATTTGAATGACGATAAAACTCAAATTGTTCTGTTTTAGGCCTAACAAAAAAACTGATCTAAGCACCGTTGATCTGGGCTCTCTTTCCCACTATTGCAACTCGCTATATTATAGGCTGCCTGTCTCATCTATTCATCGTCTGGAACTTATCCAAAATGCGGCTGCTCGTTTGCTCACAGGCAGTCGCAGAAGGAATCACATTATGCCTATCTTGTGTTCATTGCACTGGTTACAATTAAGTATTGCATTCAATTAAAAATTCTGCTATTCGTATACAAAGCTCTAAACATTCTTGCTCCTCCATATCTCTCTGAGTTGATTGTAGTACAATATCCAGCTAGATCAATCAGATCACAGACTAAGCATTGGCTTTTGGTTCCCAATTAGATTGAAATGTAGGGGTGACGGAGCCTTTGCTGTTGCTGGCCCCAAGCTATGGAACAATTTGCCATTATCCATCTTAATAGCTTCTTCAGTGTCTGAGTTTAAAAGTCTTTTAAAAACATATCTTTTCCTTCTTGCTTTTAATATTTGTGACTGGTTTTCTAATGACGTGTTTATTCTATTGGGTGATTGAATCATTGTACTGTGTACAGCACTTCGGTATGCTTAGGTTGTTTTAAAGTGCTCTATAAATAAATTGAACATTGAACATTGAGGGTGTTTTGGGGCCCTGGAGAAGTTTTGAAATGCCCTGACATTTGTGTTTTTTCAGTATCTTAAAAAAACAATTATTGGCTAAAGTCTGACAACACCATATTCAGCACAAACTGGACTACAATAATATGTGAGCAGCATGAATGTTCCTTGGTTTTTAAGAAAACAACGTTTATGCATGGTTAATGAAAAACTTAAATTTTTAAGTCACTGAAATAAGGCCATAAAACACATACAGAACAATTGTTAACAAGATTTTTGAGAACTGGATGTGGTAAACTATAGTTTTTGCTAAAAAATGATGTGAAAATCATCCTGTTCATTCACTCACAGAAAACAGTATATTAATTTAACCTGTTAACTCGCACCTGGATGCCGGTGCACTGAACGCTCTTAAGCTGCTTTTCACTGTCTTTAAACTGTGTTTTAAAAGTTATCAGAAAACTAATAAGTAAGTCACTGGAACTAGCATGATCACAAAATGAACATTTCTATATTTTTATAAAAGGTCCCGAATAAAAACCATTATTATATTTTTATGAAATAGGCCTATGAGGAGCTAAACTCTCGAGACCAAACTTATGACAGATAAAATATGTTACTAAATAAATACACGATTGTGATAGAGCCTTGTATGATGATCATAATTCACATCGGATCAGGTTATTTCAAACACTCGCTGCTGTTTGAAAGTGAGTTTTGAGCTAAAATGTTTTGAAAAGTCTTTAATGCTGATGTTAGCTGTTAACCCTTATGAAATGATTTGCGGCGCTGACGCTCTCCAGACGTGGAGAAACTCCGCCTTTGTTCATAACAACTCCTCTAGCCCCCACTGGCCCACTTTGGGCCAAGTTTTTCATTGGCCTGAAAAACAGATGAGGCACGATCAAGCCCCAGAAGTGACAGTGGCAACACGACTGGCCCTGGCACACACTAACATGCCTGCTTTTGGCCCGACAGTGGAAACGCTGTTTTTGTTTGCATGTGTCAATGTTTACGAATAGATTCAATGAAAAGGGACATAATTAAAAAATATCAAACTATATATCATTGTAAAGGTCTAAGCCTTGAGCATCGACAAAAGATTACTGTTTTTCAATGGAAAGCTTATAAAGAATATATTTGATAAATGTATGTAAGCAGTACACATCAAAACATGAATTCATCGTAATAATGAGTCATAAACGTTTCCACAGCTGTAAACCCCAGTTAAGTTAGAAAGGTAAGGGTCCACCGAACAACATTCCATAGAGCAATTTTAGTCCAACGAAACAATATTGTTGTAATATGGATGGTAATTCCTTTGTTTTCATCTCATTTCTTCTGGAGAATTATTGTTTGTATCCGTTATGGAATAACTTAAAAACATAAAAAACTGCATCTTGGTAGTAAAAAGCAACATGATTTTGTAGCATACAGTGTCACAAACAGAATGAGACCATCCACTAAATGAAAAGTCAAAGATATGCAGAATATTGTTTATTTAAATTCTGGTGCTCTCTCGTGATTGCTCATGACTCACGCTGTGACGCAGCTGTCATCTGATCGGCTTTTTGCGCAAATAATTCTTGGTAACACTTTACGTTAACGGTACATGAATTACCACAAATTCATGCATAAATTAATGTGTGAATTATGCATTACTTCATGCATTAATAGCTCATGAAATATCAGGAAATAACGTGAGTTTAAAGTCTTTCATTCATGACTTCATGGATGCACAACACCTTTACAAAGACATTAAGTAAGGTGAGTACATCATCATGATTCATAATTTATTACGCATGATCATGATGTTTTCTTTGTTCACAAAAACAAGGTCTTTACAATCCATTCTGGATAAAGCTATGCTTATGGTACATGACTGAAAAAAGCCAAATTTCGTGCATGTAAGACTATTTGAATTATTAAAGGAATATACAAAAATCCACATTACCTCATGCATACATACAGGCCAGAACAGTATATCAATTAACGTGAGAACTAATGTTTTTAATTAAATATGATATGAGTTATCAAGCATGTTCATATCTTCTTCATAGTAGCCTGCAGGTAAATGGACCGACCACAACACTGGCCAATCACATGAATATTTTAGTGATTCACACCTGAGAAACAAGGGCATCCCATAATGGGCCATCGATATGAAAGTGACTGAGGCAGGTAAGAGTATTATAGAGTATAATAAGTGTATTATTTGTATTTTATTTACAACACAGTATAATAAAAATATACACAGTGGTCAAGTAGACCCTTTGCAGTTTCAAACAATACCTTATTATTACCTGTGCGATCAAAAATTTTGTATTTTTAGTTATTTTCACAGTCATCAAGAAAATTAAAGACAGACCACACTGGTGTGGGCTTCTACCCCAGAGGGTTAATATAACACTCACTGTAGTTTCTCCAGTTTACAGCGTGGATCCTCCAGTAGAGCAGAGAGCAGCTTCACTCCTGAGTCCCCTGGTTTATTACTGTTCAGATTCAGTTCTGTCAGGTGTGAGGGGTTTGATCTCAGAGCTAAAATCAGAGCAGCACATCCTTCCTCTCCAATACTGCAGTCCCACAGCCTGCAGAGAGAGAGAAAAACAAGTCAATTATTAATAGTCATGTTTTATTTATCTCCATCTCTTCAATAAAATGTTTCAGATTTGAAAAGTGTTTGTAAATCTTTATAAAGTGATGAATATTCTACACTGTAAAAAATTATTACATATTATGACATTAATGACAAATTACAGTAATTCACTTTTTTATGCAGAAAAATTACTATTTTTATACAGTTGTCAGAATCATTCATCAATCAAGATGAGTAATGGCTTCTTTTCCTGCTATTGTTCTTTGCACCACTAGCCACATACTATAGTTTAGTTCTCTCTGTAGGCGACAAGGGATTCACATGTGATAAATGTGAGTGAGAAAAAGGTGTGTGATCTTGCAAGTACGATGTCAGACACTGTAATATGCTCTGGTCCCCTCCCTGCTTACTGTGGTAATGAGATACACAGCAGACTGTCTTCACTCAATGGCTGGATATCTAAGTCGTGCCCGCAGAATAACGTAGGTTTCATAGACAATTGAACAAGTTTTTGGGGCAGACCTGACCTGATGAAAAGAGATGGTCTTCATCTCTTTTGGGGTGGTGCCGCTCTTCTGTCTAGAAATATGACACATAGTGTCATAGAGTTTGTACTTGACTAACTGGGGTCCAGGTCAGGAAGCAGACAAACTGGCTAATCCGACCGTCTGCTAGCTGAACTAGAAAATGCAAAAAACATCCAAACCAATTTAAGAGTAATCATTTTAATTGATGTTCAACAAATAAAAAATAGATTTAATATGGATAAACAAATGATGAAGCTTGGCTTATTGAATATCAGGTCCCTTTCAATGAAAGCACTTTTTTGTAAATGATATGATCACTGATCATAACCTAGATGTGCTCTGTTTGACAGAAACCTGGCTAAAACCTGATGATTACATTATTTTAAATCAATCTACCGCCCAAGATTACTGTTATAAACATGAGCTGCGTCCAAAGGGTAAAGGGGGAGGTGTTGCTACAATTTATAACAATATTTTCTGTATTTCTCAGAGGGCAGGCTTCAAGTATAATTTGTTTGAAGTAATGGTGCTTCATATAATTTTTTTCAGTGTTTCAAGTGTTAATGATAAATCCCCTGTGATGTTTGTACTAGCTACTGTATACAGGCAACCAGGGCACCATACAGACTGTTACTTATTGTTGAAATCATACTCTAGATTTAATACCGTCACATGGAATTGATGTTGATGGTGTTGAAATTATGCAGCCAAGCAATGATATCTCAGATCATTATCTAGCTTTGTGCAAACTTCACATAGCCAAAACGGTAATTTCTACTCCTTATTACAAGTATGGTATAACCATCACTTCTACCACAAAAGACTGCTTTGTAAGTTATCTTCCTGATTCATCTAAATTCCTTAGCTCAGAACAACTTGAAGATGTAACAGAAACTATGGACTCTCTCTTTTCTAGTATTTTAGATATGGTTGCTCCTTTACGCTTAAGGAAGTATAAGTAAAACAGTCTGACACCGTGGTGTAATGAGCACACTCGCACCCTAAGAGAGCAGCCTGGAAAATGGAGCACAGCTCCTACAGAATGCCTACAGAAAAGCATTAAAAACTAGAGATCTGATTACTTTTAATCTCTTTTAGAAGAACACAAACATAACCCCAGGAATTTATTCAATACACTGGCTAAATTAACAAAAAATAAAGCATCAACAGATGTTGACATTTCCCAACAGCACAGCAGTAATGACTTTATGAACTACTTTACTTTATTCGAGATTGATACTATTAGAGATAAAATTGTAACCATGCAGCCGTTAGCTACAGTATTGCATCAAATAGTGTGCTATAGATCCCCTGAGGAACAATTCCACTCATTCTCTACTTTAGGAGAGTAAGGATTTTATAAACTTGTTAAATTATCTAAACCAACAACATGTATGTTAGAGCTTATTCCATCTAAGCTCCTAAAAGAGGTGCTTCCAGAAGTCATAGATCCTCTTCTGACTATTATTAATTCATCATTGTAATTAGGGTATGTCCCCAAAATCCTTCAAACTGGCTGTTATTAAGCCTCTCATCAAAAAACCACAACTTGACCCCAAAGAACTAGTTAATTACAGACCGATCTCGAATCTAAGGTAGTATCCTCACAATTTACATTTACATTTAATCATTTAGCAGACACTTTTATCCAAAGCGACTTACAAATGAGAACAATAGAAGCAATCAGACCAACAAGAGAACAACAACGGTATACAAGTGCCATGACAGGTCTAAGTTAGTCTTGTAAAGAACATGTAGCCAGGGTTTTTTTTTTTTAAGAATATGCTAGACAAGAAAAGAAAAGGTAAGTGCTAGTATTAGTTGGTTAAGTGCTGGCGAAAAAGATGAGTCTTTAGATGTTTTTTGAAAATGAATAAAGACTCAGCTGTTTGAACTGAGATCGGAAGGTTATTTCACCAGCTGGACACAGTCCAGGAAAAGGTCCATGAGAGTGATTTTGAACCTCTTTGGGATGGCACCACAAGGCGTCGTTCACTTGCAGAGTGCAAACTTCTGGAGGGCACATAAGATTGAACTAGTGAGCTTAGGTATGTTGGTGCCGTGCCAGTGGACGTCTTGTAGGCAAGCATCAGTACCTTGAATTTGATGCGAGTGGCTACTGGTAGCCAGTGCCTGGCTGTCTTGGAAGGAGTTATGGTTGACAATTATATTCCCTCTTCGAGAAAAGTGGTATTTCCTCAAAATTTGTGAGGATTTCCAGTCAGGATTTAGACCTTATCATAGTACTGAGACTGCTCTCATTAGAGTTACAAATGATCTGCTCTTTTTATCTGATCGTGGTTGTATCTCTCTATCAGAGCTATTGGATCTTAGCGCTGTGTTCGACACTATTGACCACAACATTCTTTTGAATAGACTAGAAAACTTTTTTGGTATTAATGGAAGTGCATTAGCATGGTTCAAATCGTACTTATCTGACCATCAGTTCGTAGCAGTGAATGAAGAGGTATCATACCGATCACAGGTGCAGTATGGAGTACCTCAAGGCTCAGTGTTAGTTACTTTTCACGCTTTACATGTTACCCTTGGGAGATATCATCAGCAAACACAGTGTTAGCTTTCACTGTTATGCTGATGATACTCAGCTTTATATTTGTTTGTGGCCCGGCAAAACATACAAATTTGAAAAACTAACGGAATGCATAGTCAGTATAAAAAAAACTGGATCACAAGTAATTTCTTAATGCTAAATTCTTTAAAAAAAAAAAACAGAGGTGTTAATTATAGGACCTAAAAACTCTGCATGTAATAACCTAGAACTCTGTCTAAGACTCGATGGCTGCTCTGTCAATTCTTCGTCATCAGTTAGGAACCTAGGTGTGCTTTTCAAATTTTCCTTTGAAAGCCATGTTTCTAGCATTTATAAAACTGAATTTTTCCATCTCAAAAACATATTTAAATTACGACCTATGCTCTCAATGTCAAATGCAGAAATGTTAAACCATGCTAAACCATGTGTTCACAACCTCAAGGTTAGATTATTGTAATGCTTCATTTGGTGGTTGTTCTGCACACTTAATAAACAAACTCCAGCTAGTCCAAAATGCAGCAGCTAGAGTTCTTAATAGAACAAAGAATTATGACCATACTGTATTAGCCCTGTTCTGTCAACACTGCACTGGCTCTCTATTAAACATTGAATAGATTTTAAAATCTTGCTTATTACTTATAAATCCCTGAATGGTTTAGCACCTCAATATTTGAACAAGCTCTTATTGAATTATAGTCCTCCACGTCTGCTGTGATCTTAAAACTCTGGCAATTTGATAATACCTAGAATATCAAAATCAACTGGGGGTTGCATATCTTTTTCCTATTTAGTGCCCAAACTCTGGCATAACCTACCTAACATTGTTCAGGAGGCAGACACAGCCCGTCAGTTTAAATCTAGATTAAAGACACATCTTTTTAACCTGGCCTACACATAACACACTAACACATTTCTAATATTCAAATCCATTGAAGGATTTTTAGGTTGCATTAATTAGGACCACCGGAACTGGGAACAATTCCCATAACACACCAAACACTTGCTACATTGTTAGAAGAATGGCATGTACGCTAATATTAGTCTGTTTCTTTCTTGTTCCGAGGTCACTGTAGCCACCAGATCCAGTCTGTATCCAGATCAGATGGTCACTGCAGTCACCCAGATCCAGTACGTATCCAGCCCAGATGATGGATCAGCACCTAGAGATGACCTCTACAGGCTTGAATGTCAGCGGGGATCAGGACAACTTGATGAGCCCCAGACACAGATCCCCAGTGAAGACCTTGTCTCCTAGACGGCCAAGGACACCGGGACAAGACCACAGGAACCAGATAAGTCTTCTGCACAATGTGACTTTGCTGCAGCCTGGAATTGAACTGCTGGTTTCGTCTGGACAGAGGAGAACTGGCCCCCTGACTGAGCCTGGTTTCTCCCAAGGTTTTGTCACTGATGGAGTTTTGGTTCCTTGCCGCTGACACCTCTAGCTTGCTTAGTTGGTGACACTTCATTTCCAGCGATATAGTCGACTTGATTGCACAGATACTATTTATAAACTGGTCTGAGCTGGATGATGACATCACTGAATTCAATGATGAACTGCCTTTTTGCATTATTGACAAACTATTTTACTATTTAATGCCGTACGGTTGCTTTGACACAATCTGTATTGTTAAAAGCACTATTTAAATAAGTGACTTGACTTGACAGTACTTTTTTATGTTTTCTTAAAATTACAAAATGTATGCAAAATTAGCAAAAATTAATGTATAATTAATACAATGACAAGACCTTTAGATATAAAATGGTCAAATGACTGGGAGCAACAGTTGCCAAAAAACAACAACATAAAATCAAAGTAAAATCTCCTTCTTTAAATGAGCTTATAACACTGTTCATTTACAAATATTTCCTAAATAATTATGATCAAACACATTAAACACTAATATATATATATATATATATATATATATATATATATATATATATATATATATATATATATATATATATATATATATATGTATGTTTAATGATCTGCTGGGATTTAAATGGTTTTTGTTGTCTGAGATTTGTGGTTTACCATTATGTTGAAGACTACAGTCTTGTGCTTCAGAAGACTAAGAAACATTGATGTTATGCTAAATGTTGCTTTATTTAAAGGCAGTTTCTGTGTAGTTGCTGATGCAATGATACAATACAATGATGATACAAGTTACATTAGCTCAAGCATGTGTGCTGTTGCTAGTTAATGGTTAACTGCAAGAGATTTACATTTTACAGAAAATGTTTCACATTCAAATGAAACAAATGTTAGATTTAGACCCCTGTTCATTCTCAATAAGAGCTTCTGTAGACATCTAACAAAAATAAAGTCAGTCTGTGTTACTAATAAGTGAAGCTGGTAAAGCAGTTTGTGGAGTTGTTTAATCCTCCTCTGCTGAGATCTTAAGAGATTTAATTTATTTTATCTACAGTTGATTTCATCTAAGTCAGTTGTAGTTTATGAGTTTCTCTTAGTCTCTTTTGTTGCTCAGATAAGGTCCAGTGTAGTTTATTTCTTTGCTCTTGGGTGACATGTGGCATTGCTATGGCCTGCTTGTGGCCCAGATCTTGCAAACAGGAGCAGTCTGCCCAAGTGCCATCATTCCATGCTACATGTGGGCCAGATCATCATTCCACATGTACCAGATGTGGGCCGCATCTGGGTCGACAAAATGTTGCTATCTGGTTATGTGCAGCCAATAGCATCTCCATTGGCAACACATTCTATCAACACAAACCATACATAGAAAGATCTGGCCGTTGACTATATTTGCATGTCAAAGAGGTGGCAATGACACTGCGTGATGTTAAAAGCATGACGAGGGGCCTCCGTCTCCAGCATCTGAGCTAACCAGCCTTGAAGATCAGTGGACACTATTTCAGAATGGAAGTAGAAAGTGCAGAGATGGCATATTGTAGACGATGAGATTTGTATAAAGAGTGGTGGATTAGTAGAAAGTCCTAGAACCTGATCAACGAATGCTGACATGCAAAGCAACGCTGTGAGCAAATACCAACCTGAGAGGCCCAGGAGAATCTTGTTGACCAGTATCACACCCTAGATCGCCAAGTCATATGGAGCTTTTGGTAAGACTAGCATGCATGAGTTGAGAAACAAGGCACAGATGCGCAAGAACCTTAACTTATGTTCCAAAGACGAAAAAATGTCTTACGGGTTTGGAACAACATGAGGGTGAATAATTAATGACAGAATTTTCATGTTTGGGTGAACTATCCCTTTAAGAAAACAGATAAATACTGTATAAAAGTACTATTTTTTCTGTATAAAAATGTGAAGTACTGTAATTTGTCATAACTTAAAAAAACAGCTGAGTATTTAATTTTAAGATAATTTGCTGACAATTTATAGAAAATCTGAAGAAAAAAAAATCGATGTTTTGTAAAATTTGGATTTTTTTTTTTTTTTTTTTACAGAACATTTGTGTAATTTTACTTCTTACTCAAAACCTTATAAATACTAAGATGTGATGACACTCACAGTAGTTTCTGTAGCTTACAGTGTGGATCCTCCAATAGAGCAGAGAGCTGCTTAACTCCTGAGTCTCCTGGTTTATTACAGCTCAGATTCAGTTCTGTCAGGTGTGAGGGGTTTGATCTCAGAGCTGAAATCAGAGCAGCACAGCCTTCCTCTCCAATACTGCAGTCCCACAACCTGCAGAGAGTGAAGAACATGAATGATCTCTGAGATTGTGTTTAAGCTTTGGGGTTAGACTATGTTTGTGTGACATGGAGGGAGAAAAATTTAATAAAAAACCTCCTTGTGTGTGTTTGTGTCAGCTCACAATGATGTTTATGGGTGCGCAACATTATACAGGGAAGAAAATTGTATAGTGCTTACAACAATTTAGTCCAGGAGCTCCGGTTGTATGATGCACGGTTTGCGGCATATTTTAGAATAGATTGAGTTTTTTGCTTATATCATGCAACCCCTTGTGCTCCGAAACCAGTACAATCTATCTACCAGCTATCTTCTCCAATGCTTCTTGTTATTTTTGTTGTTATAGAAACAACTCACTACTCGCTTGTCATTGGTCAGCTGTCAAAAAGGCACTTGACAAAAGGCATTTTTCAAAGAAAAGTTTAACTTTTTTTCAACTTGAAAAGATGCTCTAAGCTCCAGAAAAAGATGCCAGCAGTGGTATTTTAAAAAGTGCTCAGGGCTTTTTTGAAGACACAGATTAATCCATATGTTTATAATGTAAAGCATACGCTGGTAAATTCAAAAAAGATGGCAAGTGTGAACCAAGCCTTAGTCCATGGGTGCACGTAAGTGGTCCGCAGGTCTGCATGTGTGACCAAAATTAAAAATGCGCTGTATAAATAAGTTTTGAAAGCGCATTTGCGTAGTGACATGGATGACAGCTGTTAATGGACAATTACCATTTAAGATCGACAAACTGTACTGTATAAGATTTCTTTTCAAATTGAAAGCTTAATTTTAAATTGAAAATCTAGGCTACCAGCTGCCGTTTTCAAAGCACAATGCAAAACTGTGACAATTCATTCACTGGCGCTCTTCAATCGGCAGCACAAAACCCAGAAGTGCATATACTTACTTGCTAGTAACCTGCCAAAATAAAAGCCTGCTGATTTTAAAGGTGCTGTACGTAGGATTGACAACTAAATAAATACATTTATGCATTTAGCAAACGCTTTTATCCAAAGCGACTTACAGTGCATTCAGGCTATCAATTTTTACCTATCATGTGTTCCCGGGGAATCGAACCTCCAACCTTGCGCTTGTTAACACAATGCTCTACCACTTGAGCTACAGGAACACTATCTAACAACTAGTGGTTGAACTAGGTATTGCAGTCCAAATTCAAAATATTGGAGAGGGTTTTTTTCACCTGGCCCCTCAGACTTGACACACACACTGGTTGCCACATTGATGACACCAACAGGAACGAGTGCACATGATGATGAATGAAATTAAATTTATTGTATTTTCCGGCAACTGGCAACCCAGGGTGCCGAAATACCATTTGGTAAACCGGCAGTAGGCGGGTTACACAGACCAAAACAAAGACAGACAATCCGTCCCGGAACGCACATTTTCAAAAGAGAATAACATACTGTAGCATAGTTTTTCAGATAAAAAGTATGGTAACTTACAGGGCTTCAGACAAAAAAAATAAAATAAAAAATTGAGTAAGGAGCCATTGGCTCCTATAAGAAAAAAAACTTAGGCGCCAAATTATTTTTTTAGGTGCCACAGAATAAACGTGTTTTATTTTATTATTATTATAATTACTATTATTATTATTATTTACTTTTTAAAATTTCAATCATACTGTCATGTTTATGTCTCATCTTTTCTTGACTTTATCAGCATTTTAATTCATCTTGTCGATGACCTGGGAACTAAGATTCACTTAAAGTGGGAACTAAATGTCTTTTCAAACTTTAAATATACAGTCACACATTGTTTATTACACAGAATCTGTACCAATATCATGGACCACAAGCATCATTTGGCCAATGATTGTAGTTTGGGCATCTCCTCAATGCATCCTCTAAAAGTTGTCATACACTCCTAAAAATAAAGGTGCTTCACGATGCCGTAGAAGAACCTTTTTAAGTGGTTTCTAAATGGTTTCATGAAGAACCTTTAATATTTGAAGAACATTTACGTTTTACAAAAGGTTCTTTGTGGCGAAAGAAGGTTCTTCAGATTATAAAAAGTTGAGAAAGAGATGGTTCTTTAAAGAAATAAATATTTTTGCTATTACTGGATGGCAAGTGCGCTTCAAATAATAAAGTTCACACATTAACAGAACCCAGCATAGATTAAGATCTTGTTCAGAAGAAGCCATATTAGTAATGAATGTAAACGAGAATTGTTAATGATATTGCCAATATCCACACAGCTGACAGATTTAGCAGTTGTAGTTAAAGTTGTGCACAAAATAGCTTTTCTGCACTTTCAGTTCACACGTCTCTGTCATTTCAATCTCTCTCACGCTGCACAGCTGAGCTGCGTTTAGCAGGTGTGCGTCAGAGCTGCTGTGCGACAGAGATGAGGACTGTTTGAAATGCTTTTTACCACTAATACTTTGATGCGCATCATCTCAGTTTAATACACAAACATAACCAAACAATTGAATGCAATGCCTTTTTACCTGACTGTTTTGCGATCCCATCTTTTAAGTGATAACATGTAAATACATAGGCCTAGTCGCCAGTGGCAAACTCAGCAAAAAATTAACTAGGAATTTAATATTTTTGGTTCCGAATGCAACCATTTTAGTCGCAGTTTGGAGCCCTGACTTAGCATGTTTCTTAAATATCGGCAAACATATTATAGTATTGCTAAGCTTTAGTAGAGGAAAAAACTTACATACAGCACCTTTAAGGTTAAAAATGATAAATTCATATATATATATAAATTCATATATATATATATATGAATTTATCATTTTTAACCTTAAAGGTGCTGTATGTAAGTTTTTATAAGTTTTGTAAGTTATATATTTTTTGTAAGTTATATATTATATTTTACTTCTTTATATTTTTACTAAGTGTCAGGATTTTGGACTGTCTGTGTTGTGTTGTCTTGGACTGTCTTGGTCCCCCGGATCCTCCCTGTCGCCCTGGCTCATCAGCTCTCCATCTCCACCTTGGGATCCTCCACCACCTGCTCCGCCGCTATTGCTCGGCCCCCTGGAGTCATCAGCCCTTCCTCCACCATGGCTCCTCCCTCCGTTGGCTCCACCATGGCTGGAGTTTTTGGCTGTTGCTTGGGTGTGGCATGGCACCGCCTGCTCCAACTCCCTCCTGTCTCCTCCCTGGCTCCTCCTTCCTCTTCACCCCCATGGACTCTGTCTGCTGGCCCCCTCCCAGTTGTGCGTCCTCCTCCTGACCCACCTCCCAAGTTCCCACCCACCCCTAGTTTCTACGGCAAGTAGAGGAAGAGTAATGTCAGAATTCTGGATTGTCTGTGTCATGTTTTGCCCCTGTTTCTGGTCTTGTTTGTCCTTATTTGGTCATGTTCCTGTCCTCATATAGTTTGATTATTAGTTGATTCCCCGCACCTGTCTATCCCTCATCAAGTCTAGTAAATAATGTTTAATCTTCCTCATGTTTCTTTGTCAGGTCTCCAAGTTATGTTTGTGTATCATTCCTCGTTCCTGTTGTTGATTTTATCCTGTTTGTTCATTAAAAGACTATTTAACGCTTCTCTGTGTCTCCTGCGTCCTTCTGGCAGCGAAATGTGACACTAAGCATTTTAAAAAAACATTTTATTTTTACATTTACTATAAAATAATTGTATTTGTATTTATTGCCTTTTTATTTATTTATATATGTATTATCACACTTTATTATTTTATTAAAAAAACTAACTAAATAAAATGCAATAATATTATCACTATTATTAATGTATTTTTTTATAGTTATATTTAATGAGTCACACTATGTGACACTATGTGCAGTGTGAGGACCAAACCAAATCTCCAGGTTCTCTTATGAGAACCAGGCTAAAAAAAAGGATGTGCACCCCTACTTTAGACTGCTGTTAGTTTTTTTTGTTTAAGCTTGTGGGGTGGTTGAGAGAGCAAAAACTTTTTGAAAATAGACATTACTCAAAGCAAAATCCCCAGTTTTAAATGTACACCGCTTGGTGTACATATTAGTCTCACCCACAGAAGTTAAAAACTAACACTAAAACTGTAGGTTTGTTAGTCAAATATGTTGACTTTAGCAATCTGTGGTGCATTATGTGCCAATGGTGACCATTAAAAAATGGGGAAACTGCACTTTTCAAGTTTTCTCTCAAAAGTTTGCATGCCTGTAACTCAAGTACACAGTAAAATTCTGAGTGTTCAATTAACACTGCTCGGAGCATATATGGTCCCACTCTACAAGAGTGTTAAAGTAACACTGAAGCAGTGTTTAAGTTTATGAGATGATGTGATTGATTAAGTGCCGACTGAACATTAGTAATGAACACCTGATGATAAAAAGCAGAATAACAAGAAAAGAGAAACACGAGAAATACAAATGACTTAAGCCACAGCCTTAGATGAAATCAACTGAAATAAAATACATTTAATCTCTCAAGATCTGTTAGAAGATTAATCATCTTCACAAACAGCATCACCAACTTCATTTATTACTAGCCAGTTCGACTTTTTTTTTGTCATGCGTCTAAAAATGTCTTATAAAGAATTAACAGAGGTTTAGATGTTAATATTTATTGAAAATAATCAAATTTATGAGATGAGTGTTTGCATTAGTTGGGCTCTTGAACCCCTCTGGTTGCTGTAACTGTGTTTAGAACATCTGTATTGTTTAGACACGCAGACATAAAGAATCAGCATATGAATCTTAACAGTGATGACGATCATCAGACAGATTCATGTTGCATTGCATTCTGGGTGCACCAATCATAATTCTTCCATGGCTCCCAGCATGCATTGCATCATGAGTAAATTATGCAGCTGCATTGTCTTAGTATTTTTTTAATTCTTACTATTTGCTTTAATTTTTTTTATTTTTGTTGTGACTTTTTACTGCCTTGTTTTGTTCAAAATTCATATCAAAATTCTGAATATTTTGTCAGCATTGCTGAGATTCACATTCTGATTCTTCATGTCTATCAGTGCCAGTATTAAAACATCTTCATGAACCATATTTCTAAAAGTGGTTTATTAAGTTTTCTCACATTATCATTTCATACCATAGAACTACAATAATACAGAAATCATAAAAGCACTACAAATTTAGATAAAATATGGTCTGAGACTTAGGCGCATGAAATGGCTTTAAAATAATTTCCTTGCCATTACATATATGCTTTATAAACACAATTGTAACAGCCAAAGAGAAACTTATAATTAAAAAGTCAAGGGTCAAGAGGCAAGTAAAGCAAACACTATTCACCAAAACAGGAAGTTGAAAAAAATTTAAATTAAAAAAACATCTAAACCTTAATTCTCAATAAAGAACTTCTGTTTTAGATACTCCAGAAATTAAGTCTAACTGGTTAGTAATGCATGAAGCTGGTGATGTTGTTTTCTGGAGTTGTTTAATTATCTTCTGAAATCTTGAGAGATGTAATGTCTTCTTTTATTTCAGTTGATTTTATCTAAGGCTGTGGCTGAAGTCAGATGTAATTCTTGTG